>NC_068432.1:44522788-44822788 GCF_023373465.1 Oncorhynchus keta
TGGACTCAGTCTGTGTGAAATAACAGAGGTTGATATGATTATTTTATGACCTCCCCTTCCTCTGTCCCCCATACATACAACATCTGTCAGGTCCCTCAGTCAAGTATTGATTCAACTACACATATTCAAGCACATATTCAACTACATAGCCTCATAGAGAAGGGCAGTGATTGGTAGATGGGTAACAATAACAAATCAGACATTGAATATCTCTTTCAGCACATGGTCAAGTTAATAATGAAGCTGTGGATGATGTATGAACCACCTAGACACATGGAAGATGCAGTTGTCCTGAACTGACCTGCAGGAAAAGAATGAAACTGCTCAGTGATGTTTCCATTATTATTTTATTCAACTTTATTTAACTTGGCAAGTCCGTTAAGAACTCATTCTTATTTACAATGACGGCCTAGACCGGCCAAATCCGGACGACGCTTGGCCAATTGTGTGCCACCCTATGGGACTCTCAATCACTGAGATGCAGTGCCTTAGACTGCTGCGCCACTCGGGAGCCCCATGAGGCCATTGGTCATTTTAAAAGAGTTACAGAGTTCAATGTCTGTGATGGAAGAAAACTGAGGATGGATCAACAACGTGTGACTCCACAATAATGACCTGTGGAGTGAAAGGAAGAATACAAATATACAGAATAAAGTGCAAAACATGCATCTTGTATGTAACAAGGTACTAAAGTAATGCTGCAAATGTTTAGGCAAATGTTTAGGCAAATCCAACACAACACATCACTGAGTAACTGCCTCCTTATTTTCAAGCATGGTGTTGGCTGCATCATGGTATGGGTGTGCTTGACATCTGCAAATACTGTGGAGTTTTTCAGGATAAAAATAAATGGGATGGAGCTAAGCACAGGCAAAATCCTAGAGGAAACACTGCTTGCTTGAAAATCATCGGTAAGACTTGAAAGTTGCTCTCTAGCCATGATCCCCAACATCTTGACAGAGCTTGAAAAATTATGAAAAGAATAATGGGCAAATATTGCACACTCCAGGTGTGTAAAGCTCTTAGAGACGTACCCAAGAAGACTCACAGCTGTAATCAATGCAAAAGGTGTTTCTAACGTATTGACTTAGGGAGCTGAACACTTAGGCAACGACTATATTTGAGTTATTTAATTTACACCATAAAAAAATATACAGTACCAGTCAAAAGTTTGGACACAGCTACTCATTCAAGGGTTTTTCTTTATTTTGACTATTTTCTACATTGTGGAATAGTAGTGAAGACATCAAAACGATGAAATAACACACATGGAATCATGTAGTAACCAAAAAAGTGTTAAACAAAATCTAAATATATTTTATATTTGAGATTCTTCAAATAGCCACTCTTTGCCTTGATGACAGCTTTGTACACTATTGGCATTCTCTCAAGCAGCTTCACCTGGAATCCTTTTCCAACGGCCTTGAAGGAGTTCCCACATATGCTGAGCACTTTTTAGCTGTTTTTTCTTCACACTGCAGTCCAACTCATCCCAAACCATCTCAATTGGGTTGAGGTTTGTGGATTGTGGAGTTCAGGTCATCTGATGCAGCACTCATCACTCTCCTTCCTGGTCAAATAGCTCTTACACAGCCTGGAGGTGTGTTGGGTCATTGTCTTGTTGAAAAACAAATGATAGTCCCACTAAGCGCAAACCAGATGGGATGGCAATTTGCTGCAGAATGCTGTGGTAGCCAAGCTGGTTAAGTGTGCCTTGAATTCTAAATAAATCACTGACAATGTTACCAGAGAGCACCATCACACCACCTCCTCCATGCTTCACGGTGGGAATCACACATGCGGAGATTATCCATTCGCCTACACTGCGTCTCACAAAGACACGGCGGATGGAACCAAAAATCGCAAATTTGCACTCATCAGACCAAAGGACAGATTTCCACCAGTCTAATATCCATTCCTTGTGTTTCTTGGCCCAAGCACGCCTCTTCTTCTTTTTGGTGTTATTTAGGAGTGGTTTCTTTGCAGTAATTCAACCATGAAGGCCTTTTTCATGCAGTCTCCTCCGAACAGTTGATGTTGAGATGTGTCTCTTACTTGAACTCTGTGAAGTATTTATTTGGGCTGCAATTTCTGGTAACTCTAATGAACTTATCCTCTGCAGCAGAGGTAATGCTGGCTCTTCCTTTCCTGTGGTGGTCCTCATGAGAGACAGGTAACTCTAATGAACTTCTCCTCTACAGCAGAGGTAACACTGGGTATTCCTTTCCTGTGGCGGTCCTCATGAGAGACAGGTAACTCTAATGAACTTCTCCTCTACAGCAGAGGTAACGCTGGGTATTCCTTTCCTGTGGTGGTCCTCATGAGAGTCAGTTTCATCATAGCACTTGATGGTTTTTGCAACTGAACTTGAAGAAACGTTCAAAGCTCTTGGAATTTCCCGAATTGACAGACCTTCATGTCTTAAAGTGATGATGGACTGTTGTGTCTCTTTGCTTATTTGAGCTGTTCTTGCCATAATATGAACTTGGTCTTCTCCCAAATAGGGTTTTCTTCTTTATACCCCACCTACCTTGTCACAACACAACTGATTGGCTCAAACACATTAAGAAGGAAAGACATTCCACAAATGAACTGTTAAAATGCATTCCAGGTGACAACCTCATGAAGCTGGTTGAGAGAATGTCAAGAGTGTGCAAAGCTGTCATCAAGGCAAAGGGTGGCAACTTTGAAGAATCTCTAATATATATTTTGATTTGTTTAACACCTTTTTGTCCCAGCTTTTGACTGGTGCTGTATATATCTTTTCTTCTTCCACTTTGACATTACAAAGTATTTTTGTGGAGATTGTTGACAAAAGAAATACAGTTAAATCCATTTTTAATCCCTCTTCGTAACACAATAACATTTGAAGAAATACAAGGGGTATGAATAGGTTTGCAATGCCCTGTAACAATCCTCATAGGAAAGCTTCTTTGTGTCGGCTCAACTCTTTGGACAACCAGTATGTCGCCTAGCCCCTAGATACGATTCCTAGAAGACAACTTACAGTCAATTAAAGCATGCCTTCATTTGACGTTACATATCTGCGATCTACAGGACTCTCAGAGTGCATAATAAATTGTCTTTGTGCCAAACTGTGATTTTAAAGCCACTTTGTGTGCAGTCTTATTTCCACTGGAAAAGGGGAGCGGAGTTACCCAAATGTTATATAATAAACCTTATAACAATGTAATCATAACTTTAACGACGTTATAGAACGACCCTCATAACACTGTCACTGAATAACACTCTTTCTCTTCTGTCGACCTCCAGGTGTCGGAGACGGTGGTGCTGCGAAACGGTGACTTCCTGATCCGTGATTCGCTGATAAACGTGGGCGACTATGTCCTGACGACCAGGTGGAACTATGAGGTTCTGCACTTCAAGATCACCAAGGTCCTGGTCAGGTCCAGCACTGAGTCTAAGGTATGTATTGTAACTTACATAATTTACATCATGTTGTTGGATCTAACTTTACTGTTTTGAAAGGATTTAGTTATTTTTTATGACAGTTAAACTATTTAAAATACAAAGAATCCCAGAGGATGACACATGAAGAACATGAAAAACACTTATTTCCAATTTGTTAACCACAAGTGAACACATGTCCATTTATTTAACATTTGAAAAGGTTCATAATGATTTCAATTCAATTCCAGGTCCAGTACCTGTTAGAGAAAGACAGTTTCGACTCCATACCTGAGCTGATGAGGTACTACGTGGCCGGACGGCGACCTGTCTCCCAGCCCAGCGGAGCCCTGATCTACTGTCCAATCATACGCACCCTCCCCTTGCGTTACCTGGAAGCAACGTTTGCCTTAGCCAATAGCAGACATGGCCTAGCCCACTCACCATCCAGTCAGAAAGGAGCGTACATTAAGAGGCGGAGCGTGACTATGAACGACGGATTGACCACGGACAAGCTGATACCTCACAGGTCAGAGACGAGAGGAGAGGGAGTCTTTCATAGATTGTTACTCAATCTTCTTCTTGAGATTCTTGTGTGTGTGTGTGTGTGTGTGTGTGTGTGTGTGTGTGTGTGTGTGTGTGTGTGTGTGTGTGTGTGTGTGTGTGTGTGTGTGTGTGTGTGTGTGTGTGTGTGTGCAGGTGTATGTACAGTATGTATGTGTGTATGTCTGTGTGCAGGTGTATGTACAGTATGTATGTGTGTCTCAGTGGTGTAAATCAGATGTTTCATTGCCCATTCATTCCCATTGTGTGGTCAGTGACGTGGAGTCCATCAGTCCAGTGGAACCACCAGTTCCCCCAGTCCCAGTACCAGTCCAAGTACCTGCATCAATACCAGTAGCAGTACCAGTTGTTCCAAAGCCAGAAGTGGAGGCTGCTGTCGTGGGGTGCAAGTGGTGTGTGTGAACCTGTTTGGGTCAGAACACTGGTGTCATAACAGAGCACTGACCCCTTCTCAGTCTCACCCCCTGCCTCAGATTCACTGAGAACATGTGTATACTGTAGCTACATTGCTCTGTGTTAGACTAGCTTCTACACATGCAGGTCTCTTTCCTCCTCCTCTGCACAGCAACCAGGGCCTGAGTGTAGGAGAGATCAACCGTAGCCTGGTCATAGATCTGTTTGTGTTGTCTTGTCATCTCTTTGTGTTGTCTTGTCATCTCTTTGTGCTGTCTTGTCATCTCTGTGTTGTCTTGTCATCTCTGTGTTGTCTTGTCATCTCTTTGTGTTGTCTTGTCATCTCTTTGTGTTGTCTTGTCATCTCTGTGTTGTCTTGTCATCTCTGTGTGTTGTCTTGTCATCTCTTTGTGTTGTCTTGTCATCTCTTTGTGTTGTCTTGTCATCTCTTTGTGTTGTCTTGTCATCTCTTTGTGTTGTCTTGTCATCTCTTTGTGTTATCTTGTCATCTCTTTGTGTTGTCTTGTCATCTCTGTGTGCTGTCTTGTCATCTCTTTGTGTTGTCTTGTCATCTCTTTGTGTTGTCTTGTCATCTCTTTGTGTTGTCTTGTCATCTCTGTGTTGTCTTGTCATCTCTGTGTTGTCTTGTCATCTCTTTGTGTTGTCTTGTCATCTCTGTGTGTTGTCTTGTCATCTCTGTGTGTTGTCTTGTCATCTCTGTGTGTTGTCTTGTCATCTCTGTGTTGTCTTGTCATCTCTGTGTTGTCTTGTCATCTCTTTGTGTTGTCTTGTCATCTCTGTGTGTTGTCTTGTCATCTCTTTGTGTTGTCTTGTCATCTCTTTGTGTTGTCTTGTCATCTCTGTGTTGTCTTGTCATCTCTGTGTGTTGTCTTGTCATCTCTTTGTGTTGTCTTGTCATCTCTTTGTGTTGTCTTGTCATCTCTGTGTTGTCTTGTCATCTCTTTGTGTTGTCTTGTCATCTCTGTGTGTTGTCTTGTCATCTCTTTGTGTTGTCTTGTCATCTCTTTGTGTTGTCTTGTCATCTCTTTGTGTTGTCTTGTCATCTCTGTGTGTTGTCTTGTCATCTCTTTGTGTTATCTTGTCATCTCTTTGTGTTGTCTTGTCATCTCTGTGTTGTCTTGTCATCTCTTTGTGTTGTCTTGTCATCTCTGTGTGTTGTCTTGTCATCTCTTTGTGTTGTCTTGTCATCTCTTTGTGTTGTCTTGTCATCTCTTTGTGTTGTCTTGTCATCTCTTTGTGTTGTCTTGTCATCTCTGTGTGTTGTCTTGTCATCTCTGTGTGTTGTCTTGTCATCTCTGTGTTGTCTTGTCATCTCTTTGTGTTATCTTGTCATCTCTTTGTGTTGTCTTGTCATCTCTTTGTGTTATCTTGTCATCTCTTTGTGTTGTCTTGTCATCTCTGTGTTGTCTTGTCATCTCTGTGTGTTGTCTTGTCATCTCTGTGTTGTCTTGTCATCTCTTTGTGTTGTCTTGTCATCTCTGTGTTGTCTTGTCATCTCTGTGTTGTCTTGTCATCTCTTTGTGTTGTCTTGTCATCTCTTTGTGTTGTCTTGTCATCTCTTTGTGTTGTCTTGTCATCTCTGTGTGTTGTCTTGTCATCTCTGTGTTGTCTTGTCATCTCTGTGTGTTGTCTTGTCATCTCTTTGTGCTGTCTTGTCATCTCTGTGTGTTGTCTTGTCATCTCTTTGTGCTGTCTTGTCATCTCTTTGTGTTGTCTTGTCATCTCTGTGTTGTCTTGTCATCTCTGTGTTGTCTTGTCATCTCTTTGTGTTGTCTTGTCATCTCTGTGTGTTGTCTTGTCATCTCTTTGTGTTGTCTTGTCATCTCTGTGCTGTCTTGTCATCTCTGTGTGTTGTCTTGTCATCTCTTTGTGTTATCTTGTCATCTCTTTGTGTTGTCTTGTCATCTCTGTGTTGTCTTGTCATCTCTGTGTTGTCTTGTCATCTCTTTGTGTTGTCTTGTCATCTCTGTGTGTTGTCTTGTCATCTCTTTGTGTTGTCTTGTCATCTCTTTGTGTTGTCTTGTCATCTCTGTGTGTTGTCTTGTCATCTCTGTGTGTTGTCTTGTCATCTCTGTGTTGTCTTGTCATCTCTTTGTGTTGTCTTGTCATCTCTGTGTGTTGTCTTGTCATCTCTGTGTTGTCTTGTCATCTCTTTGTGTTGTCTTGTCATCTCTTTGTGTTGTCTTGTCATCTCTGTGTGTTGTCTTGTCATCTCTGTGTGTTGTCTTGTCATCTCTTTGTGTTGTCTTGTCATCTCTTTGTGTTGTCTTGTCATCTCTTTGTGTTGTCTTGTCATCTCTTTGTGTTGTCTTGTCATCTCTTTGTGTTGTCTTGTCATCTCTGTGTGTTGTCTTGTCATCTCTTTGTGTTGTCTTGTCATCTCTTTGTGCTGTCTTGTCATCTCTTTGTGCTGTCTTGTCATCTCTTTGTGCTGTCTTGTCATCTCTTTGTGCTGTCTTGTAACTGATATGGTTATTGTCTTGCCAAACAGACAGTAACCATAAGAGTTGGTTATGTATCTCAAATAGATGGGACCAGGCTAAGGTTGACCTGTGTTTCACCTCTTCTCAGTAGACCAATGGGGTAAAATGTCCACCTATTCTCAGTAGACCAATGGGGTAAAATGTCCACCTATTCTCAGTAGACCAATCAGGTAAAATGTTCACCTCTTCTTAGTAGACCAATGGGGTAAAATGTTCACCTCTTCTCAGTAGACCAATGGGGTAAAATGTTCACCTCTTCTCAGTAGACCAATGGGGTAAAATGTTCACCTCTTCTCAGTAGACCAATGGGGTAAAATGTTCACCTCTTCTCAGTAGACCAATGGGGTAAAATGTTCACCTCTTCTCAGTAGACCAATGGGGTAAAATGTCCACCTATTCTCAGTAGACCAATGGGGTAAAATGTTCACCTCTTCTCAGTAGACCAATGGGGTAAAATGTTCACCTCTTCTCAGTAGACCAATCGGGTAAAATGTTCACCTCTTCTCAGTAGACCAATCAGGTAAAATGTTCATCTCTTCTCAGTAGACCAATGGGGTAAAATGTTCACCTCTTTTCAGTAGACCAATGGGGTAAAATGTTCACCTCTTCTCAGTAGACCAATGGGGTAAAATGTTCACCTCTTCTCAGTAGACCAATGGGGTAAAATGTTCACCTCTTCTCAGTAGACCAATGGGGTAAAATGTTCACCTCTTCTCAGTAGACCAATGGGGTAAAATGTTCACCTCTTCTCAGTAGACCAATGGGGTAAAATGTTCACCTCTTCTCAGTAGACCAATGGGGTAAAATGTTCACCTCTTCTCAGTAGACCAATGGGGTAAAATGTTCACCTCTTCTCAGTAGACCAATGGGGTAAAATGTGTAACTGGCACTTGATTTATGAGAAGACTTGATTTGGAGCTTTGTGAAACGTGCTCAATAGAGACGTATGGTTCAGACCACATGGACCCACGGCCGTATTAAAAACAGATGGAAAATCCGTGTTGGTTTGTTGGTGTTTGCAGCTCCTCTACTATTCACAAAGACGCCATGACGAACTGTGCTCTGAGTATGGACCTCATCCAGGAGTATCGCCGTCCTCCTTTAGGGGAGACACCTCTCTCCCCAGCCTACAGCCACAGTGAGTCCTTTCTATGGAGATTATTGAATTATTAAGAGATTATAGATCATTCATTGAGATGATTGCATACTGTGTGGGTTTGGTGGTCCTTTTGTTTGAGCCTTTCAGGAGCCAGATGGGAACTTTTGTGGGTTTGCACTTTTGGAATCGTCCATTGGGCCAATTGCACCATTCAATCAATCAAACGCAGCTGAAGTACATTGAGTGTACAAAACATTAAGAACACCTTCCTAATATTGAGGTGACCCCCCCCTTTTGCCCTCAGAACAGCCTCAATTTGTCGGGTCATGGACTCTACAAGGTGTTGAAAGCGTTCCACAGGGATACTGGCCCATGTTGACTCCAATGCTTCCCACGGTTGTGTCAAGTTGGCTGGATGTCCTTTGGGTGGTGAACCATTCTTAATACACTTGGGAACCTGTTGAGCGTGAAAAACCCAGCACCGTTACAGTTCTTGACACACTCAAACTGGCACTTAAATATGTTGTCTTTCCCACTCACCCTCTGAATAGAACACATACACAATCCATGTCTCAATTGTCTTAAGGCTTAAACATCCTTCTTTAACCTATCTCCTCCCCTTCATCTACACTGATTGGTGGATTTAACAAGTGCCATCAATAAGGGATCATAGCTTTCACCTGGATTCACCTGGTCTAGGTGTTCTTAATGTTTTGTACACTCTGTGTATTTGTAAGAAAATCAATACTATTTGTGAACCCAGGTCTGGAATTTACATGTGTAACCCTGTGCTTTGCTGTCCAGTCCACAGACACAGAACCCGGTCAGGGGTTAGAGTTCTGGCCGTGGTGCCCCCCTCTCCAGTCCTGAGACACTCCAGCGACCCCCAGCTCAGCCCAGGCTCCAACAACAACCTACCAGACATGCTAGCAGCCAGCTCCCACTCCACACCGGGCCCCAGCTCCTACGAAACCCCAGCAGATGGCTCCGAGACGGGGGGCAGCTACTGCGACTTACGGCCCACCCCGGCCCTCTGTCCTAAGGCTCCCTGTGCCGCCGGCATGCACCCCACACCTCCCACTAAGAGCTACGTGGAGAGGCTGCGTGTGGAGGAGGGCCATGGGCCTGCCCCAGGGAGGGAGGATGGGGCTGGAGAAGAGGTGTTCATCGCCCCCCTAGTGGAGACAGCCTCCTCCTTCAGACCAGGGAAGTACCTCTCGCCACTGATGCCCCAGGAGAACAAGCCCTTAGAGATGAGCATTCTGAAGAGGGTTAAAGAACTTCTGGCGGAGGTGGACGTTAGGACAGCTGCTAAACACATCACCATGGCTGACTGCACGGTAGGGACACCGCACACATACAGGACACATAGAGGGACAGTAATGAGTCTTTCTCCATTCTGGTTGTTTTGTACTGTTCAATTCAACTTCAACCAAAAATAATTTCATCACTTTTATCATTTCTGCATAGTGGAAAAAGTTTTGTCATACTTGAGTAAAAGTAAAGATATGTTAATAGAAAATTACTAAAGTAAAAGTGAAAGTTAACCAGTAAAATAAATCAAATCAAAATCAAATCAAATTTTATTTGTCACATACACATGGTTAGCAGATGTTAAATGCGAGTGTAGCGAAATGCTTGTGCTTCTAGTTCCGACAATGCAGTGATAACCAACAAGTAATCTAACTAACAATTCCAAAACTACTGTCTTATACACAGTGTAAGGGGATAAGGAATATGTACATAAGGATATATGAATGAGTGATGGTACAGAGCAGCATACAGTAGATGGTATCGAGTACAGTATATACATATGAGATGAGTGTGTAGACAAAGTAAACAAAGTGGCATAGTTAAAGTGGCTAGTGATACATGTGTTACATAAGGATGCAGTCGATGATGTAGAGTACAGTATATACATATGCATATGAGATGAATAATGTAGGGTAAGTAACATTATATAAGGTAGCATTGTTTAAAGTGGCTAGTGATATATTTACATAATTCCCATCAATTCCCATTATTAAAATGGCTGGAGTTGGGTCAGTGTCAATGACAGTGTGTTGGCAGCAGCCACTCACTGTTAGTGGTGGCTGTTTAACAGTCTGATGGCCTTGAGATAGAAGCTGTTTTCAGTCTCTCGGTCCCAGCTTTGATGCACCTGTACTGACCTCGCCTTCTGGATGATAGCGGGGTGAACAGGCAGTGGTTCGGGTGGTTGATGTCCTTGATGATCTTTATGGCCTTCCTGTAACAACGGGTGGTGTAGGTGTCCTGGAGGGCAGGTAGTTTGCCCCCGGTGATGCGTTGTGCAGTCCTCACTACCCTCTGGAGAGCCTTACGGTTGAGGGCGGAGCAGTTGCCGTACCAGGCGGTGATACAGCCCGCCAGGATGCTCTCGATTGTGCATCTGTAGAAGTTTGTGAGTGCTTTTGGTGACAAGCCGAATTTCTTCAGCCTCCTGAGGTTGAATAGGCGCTGCTGCGCCTTCTTCACGACGCTGTCAGTGTGAGTGGACCAATTCAGTTTGTCTGTGATGTGTATGCCGAGGAACTTAAAACTAGCTACCCTCTCCACTACTGTTCCATCGATGTGGATAGGGGGTGTTCCCTCTGCTGTTTCCTGAAGTCCACAATCATCTCCTTAGTTTTGTTGACGTTGAGTGTGAGGTTATTTTCCTGACACCACACTCCGAGGGCCCTCACCTCCTCCCTGTAGGCCGTCTCGTCGTTGTTGGTAATCAAGCCTACCACTGTTGTGTCGTCCGCAAACTTGATGATTGAGTTGGAGGCGTGCGTGGCCACGCAGTCGTGGGTGAACAGGGAGTACAGGAGAGGGCTCAGAACGCACCCTTGTGGGGCCCCGTGTTGAGGATCAGCGGGGAGGAGATGTTGTTGCCTACCCTCACCACCTGGGGGCGGCCCGTCAGGAAGTCCAGTACCCAGTTGCACAGGGCGGGGTCGAGACCCAGGGTCTCGAGCTTGATGACGAGCTTGGAGGGTACTATGGTGTTGAATGCCGAGCTGTAGTCGATGAACAGCATTCTCACATAGGTATTCCTCTTGTCCAGGTGGGTTAGGGCAGTGTGCAGTGTGGTTGAGATTGCATCGTCTGTGGACCTATTTGGGCGGTAAGCAAATTGGAGTGGGTCTAGGGTGTCAGGTAGGGTGGAGGTGATATGGTCCTTGACTAGTCTCTCAAAGCACTTCATGATGACGGAAGTGAGTGCTACGGGCGGTAGTCGTTTAGCTCAGTTACCTTAGCTTTCTTGGGAACAGGAACAATGGTGGCCCTCTTGAAGCATGTGGGAACAGCAGACTGGTATAGGGATTGATTGAATATGTCCGTAAACACACCGGCCAGCTGGTCTGCGCATGCTCTGAGGGCGCGGCTGGGGATGCCGTCTGGGCCTGCAGCCTTGCGAGGGTTAACATGTTAATGTCTTACTCACCTCGGCTGCAGTGAAGGAGAGACCGCATGTTTCCGTTGCAGGCCGTGTCAGTGGCACTGTATTGTCCTCAAAGCGGGCAAAAAAGTTATTTAGTCTGCCTGGGAGCAAGACATCCTGGTCCGTGACTGGGCTGGATTTCATCTTGTAGTCCGTGATTGACTGTAGACCCTGCCACATGCCTCTTGTGTCTGAGCCGTTGAATTGAGATTCCACTTTGTCTCTGTACTGACGCTTAGCTTGTTTAATAGCCTTGCGGAGGGAATAGCTGCACTGTTTGTATTCAGTCATGTTGCCAGACACCTTGCCCTGATTAAAAGCAGTGGTTCGCGCTTCCAGTTTCACACGAATGCTGCCATCAATCCACGGTTTCTGGTTAGGGAATGTTTTTATCGTTGCTACTACTACTTGAGTAAAAGTCTAGAAGCATTTGGTTTAAAATATACTTAAGTATCAAAAGTAATTGGAATTGATAAAATGTACTTAAGTATTAAAAATAAAAGTATAAATCATTTCAAATTCCTTCTATTAAGCAAACCAGATGGCACCATTTTCTTGTTTTTTAAATTTACGGATAGCCAGGGGTACACTCCAACACGCAGACATCATTTACCTATAGCCAGGGGTACACTCCAACACTCAGACATCATTTACCTATAGCCAGGGGTACACTCCAACACTCAGACATCATTTACCTATAGCCAGGGGTACACTCCAACACTCAGACATCATTTACCTATAGCCAGGGGTACACTCCAACACTCAGACATCATTTACCTATAGCCAGGGGTACACTCCAACACGCAGACATCATTTACCTATAGCCAGGGGTACACTCCAACACTCAGACATCATTTACCTATAGCCAGGGGTACACTCCAACACTCAGACATCATTTACCTATAGCCAGGGGTACACTCCAACACTCAGACATCATTTACCTATAGCCAGGGGTACACTCCAACACGCAGACATCATTTACCTATAGCCAGGGGTACACTCCAACACTCAGACATCATTTACCTATAGCCAGGGGTACACTCCAACACTCAGACATCATTTACCTATAGCCAGGGGTACACTCCAACACTCAGACATCATTTACCTATAGCCAGGGGTACACTCCAACACGCAGACATCATTTACCTATAGCCAGGGGTACACTCCAACACTCAGACATCATTTACCTATAGCCAGGGGTACACTCCAACACTCAGACATCATTTACCTATAGCCAGGGGTACACTCCAACACTCAGACATCATTCACCTATAGCCAGGGGCACACTCCAACACTCAGACATCATTTACCTATGGCCTGGGGTACACTACAACACTCAGACATCATTTACCTATAGCCAGGGGTACACTCCAACACTCAGACATCATTACAGATAGCCAGGGGTACACTCCAACACTCAGACATAATTTACCTATAGCCAGGGGTACACTCCAACACTCAGACATCATTTACCTATAGCCAGGGGCACACTCCAACACTCAGACATCATTTACCTATAGCCAGGGGTACACTCCAACACTCAGACATCAATTACCTATAGCCAGGGGTACACTCCAGCACTCAGACATCATTTACCTATAGCCAGGGGTACACTCCAACACTCATACATCATTTACCTATAGCCAGGGGTACACTCCAACACTCAGACATCATTACAGATAGCCAGGGGTACACTCCAACACTCAGACATAATTTACCTATAGCCAGGGGTACACTCCAACACTCAGACATCATTTACCTATAGCCAGGGGCACACTCCAACACTCAGACATCATTTACCTATAGCCAGGGGTACACTCCAACACTCAGACATCATTTACCTATAGCCAGGGGTACACTCCAACACTCAGACATAATTTACCTATAGCCAGGGGTACACTCCAACACTCAGACATCATTTACCTATAGCCAGGGGTACACTCCAACACTCAGACATCATTTACCTATAGCCAGGGGTACACTCCAACACTCAGACATCATTTACCTATAGCCAGGGGTACACTCCAACACTCAGACATTCTCTTGACAAGTGTGTGAATTGGACCATTTTCCTGTTCTGCTAAGCATTCCAAATGTAACAAGTACTTTTAGGCGTCAGCGAAAATGTATGGAGTAAAAAGTACAGTATTTTCTTTAGGAATGTAGTGAAGTAAAAGTTGTCAAAAATAAAAAATAGTGATGTAAAGTACAGATACCAAAATAAATGACTAAATATTTTTACTTACTTACTTTACACCACTGCTCAGTAGAGATAATTTCCACACTGCCATGTAGAGCTGCACGATATGGGCAAATAATCTAGGACTTATCTTTAACCAAATGTTGCAATTGCGATTTGACTTGCAAATTAGAGAAAAACTGTTGGAATCATGGAAATAGAATGACTGTTCTAATTCTACTGTTAGAATATAATAGTGGGTACTTTGAATACAGTGTTTGAGATGACAACAAATTAAAATGCCAGGGAGGAGTTATTGTAACAGGGTAGGAACTAAAGTGTTGATAAGTGTTTCCTAGGGGACCCTATACGCTTTGGCTATATTGCATGTTTTCTCTTAGCTACTTTATGTAGCTAACATGTTCTTGCTTTGCATATTCCTCTTTGATTTAGAAGATCAATCCAATTCAATCAAATGTATTTATATAGCCCTTCTTACATCAGCTGATATCTCAAAGTACTGTACAGAAACCCAGCCTAAAACCCCAAACAGCAAGCAATGCAGGTGTAGAAGCATGGTGGCTCGGAAAAACTCCCTAGAAATGCCAGAACCTAGGAAGAAACCAGGCTATGAGGGGTGGCCAGTTCTCTTCTGTGTCAGGTGGAGATTATAACTGAACATGGCCAAGATGTTCAAATGTTATTTGATGACCAGCGGGGCTAAATAATAATAATCACAGTGGTTGTCGAGGGTGCAACAAGTCAGCACCTCAGGAAGAAATGTCAGTTGGCTTTTCATATCCGATCTTTCAAAGATTCCAAGAACACAGGATGAGATGTTACTATCCTTTGTGCAAGCACTTCCAAGAGTTAATGAACAGTGAGCGTGGTGAAATTTGGGGAGCGCATCGTCAGTAGTGTACCTTTGGTTCCTAGGGTGTTTCGGCCTTTCACACTATACACCCTCCTCAAAGGCGGCCAGCGACAGGGTGATCAATCCTACGCTTGCGTCCCATTCCCAATTAGTCATAGGAGTTGCCTTGTTGTTGATAGCCAACATCCCATGGGACTATGCATGGCAGGGGCGTCCTCCTCCCTGAGTCAGTCATTGTTGACTGCATACCTCCTGGCCCTCTCACTTCGGGGCCCAGCTGGGGTCTTTCCTCTTCATCCAGAGCCACTGACTGCTGCCTTCTGCCGCCTCTGATACAGCTTTGATTGCCGAACGCTGGCTCTGGCCCTTAATTCCCAGGTCTCTAAGCAGTCTGGTTGTAGATGTTGCCACAAAACCTCTGCAGCCCACCTCCACTGGTCGGACTTCTGTGTTCCAGCCATGATGCCGTGCTTCGGTAGCTAGATCAGCATAGCGCAGATGTTTTCGCTCATAAGCCTCATCTACTGAGTTTTCCCAGGGTACTGTGAGCTCAATGATGAAGACCTTATTGAGTGAACGGGACCAGAGCACCATGTCAGGTCTTAGGGTGGTAGTTGCGATCTCCGGAGGAAACACAAGTTGCCGGCCAATGTCAGCTAGCATTTTCCAGTCGCGGGCCAAGCGCAGCTGGTCTCGCTCTAATGGTGTAGAGCCGCTCTTCGGTGGTTTAGCCCCTTCGCGGACAAAGTTTGTCCGTAAGGAGTGTGATGCTGCTTTGGGTGGTAGGGAGTTGGTGGCAGCTCGCTTGTCCTCCAGGGCGGACGCAAGGTTTTTAAGGACTTGGTTGTGACTCCAAGTGTAGCGTCCTTGGGCGAGGCTTGTTTTACAGCCTGTGAGAATGTGCCTGAGGTTGGCTGGCATGGAACAGAGGGCACATTCCGGATCTTCACCATACCATTGGTGAAGATTAACTGGTGTTGGAAGGACGTCATATGTTGCTCTGATGGAAAAGCTCAACCGCCTCGCTTCCATGGCCCACAGATCCTTCCAGCTGATCTTCAGCTGATCTAGAGTATCTCCAGCTGATCTAGAGTATCTCTACCGCTCCTGCCGTCTCTAGAGAGTTGAAAACAGCAGGTCTGGGACAGGTAGCACGTCCGGTGAACAGGTCAGGGTTCCATAGCTGCAGGCAGAACAGTTGAAACTGGAGCAGCAGCACGGCCAGGTGGACTGGGGACCGCAAGGAGTCATCAGGCCAGGTAGTCCTGAGGCATGGTCCTAGGGCTCAGGTCCTCCGAGAGAGAAAGATAGAAAGAAAGAAAGAAAGAAAGAGAGAAAGAAAGATAGAATTAGAGAGAGCATACTTAAATTCACACAGGACACAGGAAAAGACAGGAGAAGTATTCCAGATATAACAAACTGACCCTAGCCCCCCCGACACATAAACTACTGCATCATAAATACTGGAGGCTAAGACAGGAGGGGTCGGGAGACACTGTGGCCCTGTCCGACGATACCCCTGGACAGGGCCAAACAGGCAGGATATAACTCCACCCACTTTGCCAAAGCACAGCCCCCACACCACTAGAGGGATATCTTCAACCACCAACTTACCATCCTGAGACAAGGCCGAGTATAGCCCACAAAGATCTCCGCCATGGCACAAACCTAAGGGGAGGGATGGGGTTGCACAAACTGTTGCACAAACAACATGCTGATTTAGGTCTACACCATCACTGGTGTTATCAGGTTGTATTAGCTAGCTACATTTGCTCTTACTCAGTACATGTATTAGCTAGCTAGCTATTAGCATTAGCGGCTAACAATTTGCATCTCACAAGATTTAGTACAACTTGCTAAGAAAAGACAAACTAGCTGTTTGCTGATGTAAGAAACACAAACTAATAGTGTCATTACAGAACACTATTGGATTTATATTAAGAAGCAAAGTGAAGACAGCATTGTTGTCATCAACATTGTTGTATGTGCTACATTGACCATGCAGACTGAACGCAAGTGTCTCGTGGTTAAGGAACAGCATGCGCTCCTTGAGTGACAGGGGGCATAGCTATGTCTGTGTGGAAAGTGGCACGGAGAGAGCTGAGAGAGATGACTCAAGTGGCGATGTAAACTATAAAAATTTACATTGCGCATGGCGCATGGCGTATCACGTTTAACAAACCAAGCATTGGTTTGCCTGCATCAATACCGGTATATCATAAAATATGGTATAGCGCCCACTATTTACTCTACTCTACTATTTGGTAACATTTGAATTAAGAGACAATTAACCACCAGTCTCAGTGACCATGAATACATTAAGTTAGAAATTACAATAAACCCTTTCTTCCTCTCTCCCTCTTCTCTCCTCTCTACATTTCCTCCCCCCTCTCCTCTCTCTCCATTTTCTCCCTCCCCCTCTCCTCTCTCTCCATTTTCTCCCTCCCCCTCTCCTCTCTCCATTTCCTCCCTCCCCTCTCCTCTCTCCATTTCCTCCCTCTCTTCTCTCTCAATTTCCGCCCTCTGCTCTCTACATTTTGATCTCTCCCTCCCCCTCTCCTCTCCTCTCCTCTCATCTATTCTCTTCTCTTCTCTTTCCATTTCTGCCCTCCCTCTCCTCTCTTCTCTCTCTCCATTTCCTGCCTCCTTCTCCTCTCCTCTCTCTCCATTTCCTCCCTCTCCTCTCTTCTCTCTCTACATTTCCTCCCTCCCACTCTCCTCTCTCCACCTCTCTCTCTCCATTTCCTCCCTCTTTTCTCTCTCCATTTCCTGCCTGCTTCTCCTCTCCTCTCTCTACATTTCCTCCCTCCCACTCTCCTCTCTCTACCTCTCTCTCTCCATTTCCTCCCTCTTTTCTCTCTCCATTTCCTGCCTCCTTCTCCTCTCCTCTCTCTCCATTTCCTCCCTCTCCTCTCTTCTCTCTCTACATATCCTCCCTCCCCTCTCCACCTCTCTCCATTTCCTCCCTCTCCTCTCACCCCATATCCTCCCTCTCCTCTCTCCTCATTTCCTCCCTCTTTCTCCATTTGCTCCCTCCCTCATTCCTCCCTCCCCATGTGTTGTGCTCCCTCCCTCTGTCTGTGTGAAGGTTGCTAGGATACTGGGTGTTACCGAGGAGATGCAGAGGATGATGGGAGTGGGCTCGGGACTGGAGTTGTTGACTCTTCCTCACGGACACCAGCTGAGACTGGACCTACTGGAGCGGTAAGGGTTCAGGTGGTAAGGGTTAGGGTTGTGGTTGAGGCTAGGGTTAGGGTTGTGGTTGAGGCTAGGGTTAGGAGTAGGGTTGTGGTTGAGGCTATGGTTAGGAGTAGGGTTGTGGTTGAGGCTATGGTTAGGAGTAGGGTTGTGGTTGAGGCTAGGGTTAGGAGTAGGGTTGTGGTTGAGGCTAGGGTTAGGGTTGTGGTTGAGGCTATGGTTAGGAGTAGGGTTGTGGTTGAGGCTAGGGTTAGGAGTAGGGTTGTGGTTGAGGCTAGGGTTAGGGTTGTGGTTGTGGTTGAGGCTAGGGTTAGGGTTGTGGTTGAGGCTAGGGTTAGGAGTAGGGTTGTGGTTGAGGCTAGGGTTAGGAGTAGGGTTGTGGTTGAGGCTAGGGTTAGGAGTAGGGTTGTGGTTGAGGCTAGGGTTAGGGTTGTGGTTGAGGCTAGTGTTGTGGTTGAGGCTAGGGTTAGGAGTAGGGTTGTGGTTGAGGCTAGGGTTAGGGTTAGAGTTGTGGTTGAGGCTAGGGTTAGGGTTGTGGTTGTGGTTGAGGCTAGGGTTAGGGTTGTGGTTGTGGTTGAGGCTAGGGTTAGGGTTGTGGTTGTGGTTGAGGCTAGGGTTAGGGTTGTGGTTGAGGCTAGGGTTAGGGTTGTGGTTGAGGCTATGGTTAGGAGTAGGGTTGTGGTTGAGGCTATGGTTAGGAGTAGGGTTGTGGTTGAGGCTAGGGTTAGGAGTAGGGTTGTGGTTGAGGCTAGGGTTAGGGTTGTGGTTGAGGCTAGGGTTAGGAGTAGGGTTGTGGTTGAGGCTAGGGTTAGGGTTGTGGTTGAGGCTATGGTTAGGAGTAGGGTTGTGGTTGAGGCTAGGGTTAGGAGTAGGGTTGTGGTTGAGGCTAGGGTTAGGGTTGTGGTTGAGGCTAGGGTTAGGAGTAGGGTTGTGGTTGAGGCTAGTGTTGTGGTTGTGGTTGAGGCTAGGGTTAGGAGTAGGGTTGTGGTTGAGGCTAGGGTTAGGGTTGTGGTTGAGGCTAGGGTTAGGGTTGTGGTTGTGGTTGAGGCTAGGGTTAGGAGTAGGGTTGTGGTTGAGGCTAGGGTTAGGGTTGTGGTTGAGGCTAGGGTTAGGAGTAGGGTTGTGGTTGAGGCTAGGGTTAGGGTTGTGGTTGAGGCTATGGTTAGGAGTAGGGTTGTGGTTGAGGCTAGGGTTAGGAGTAGGGTTGTGGTTGAGGCTAGGGTTAGGGTTGTGGTTGAGGCTAGGGTTAGGGTTGTGGTTGAGGCTAGTGTTGTGGTTGTGGTTGAGGCTAGGGTTAGGAGTAGGGTTGTGGTTGAGGCTAGGGTTAGGGTTGTGGTTGAGGCTAGGGTTAGGGTTGTGGTTGTGGTTGAGGCTAGGGTTAGGGTTGTGGTTGAGGCTAGGGTTAGGGTTGTGGTTGTGGTTGAGGCTAGGGTTAGGGTTGTGGTTGTGGTTGAGGCTAGGGTTAGGGTTGTGGTTGTGGTTGAGGCTAGGGTTAGGGTTGTGGTTGAGGCTAGGGTTAGGGTTGTGGTTGTGGTTGAGGCTAGGGTTAGGGTTGTGGTTGTGGTTGAGGCTAGGGTTAGGGTTGTGGTTGAGGCTAGGGTTAGGGTTGTGGTTGAGGCTAGGTTTAGGGTTAGGGTTGTGGTTGAGGCTAGGGTTAGGTTTGAACCGGAATGTCGACATGAAGCTAGGGTTAGGAGTAGGGTTGTGGTTGAGGCTAGGGTTAGGGTTAGGGTTGTGGTTGAGGCTATAGTTAGGGTTGTGGTTGAGGCTAGGGTTAGGGTTAGGGTTGTGGTTGAGGCTATAGTTAGGGTTGTGGTTGAGGCTAGGGTTAGGGTTAGGGTTGTGGTTGAGGCTATAGTTAGGGTTGTGGTTGAGGCTAGGGTTAGGTTTGAACCGGAATGTCGAAGCTAGGGTTAGGAGTACCATTGTGGTTGATGCTGTTCTCATCCTATTCTTCCTTGTTTCATCCCTCTCGCCTCCTCCTCCTCCTCCTCCCATTCTCCTCAGGTTCTATACTATGTCTATAATGACAGCTGTGGACCTGCTGGGCTGTACCGGCAGTAAAGAGGAGAGGGCTGCTCTGCTCCATAAGACAATCCAGCTGGCTGCTGAACTCAAGAGCAACCTCGGGAACATGTTTGGCTTCGCCGCTGTGATGAGAGCACTGGAGCTACCACAGGTATGGACCAACCATGTACAGTACACACTCACACTCACACACACAGTAATACACCCACAGTAATACACACACAGTAATATACACACAGTAACACACACACACACACTAAACCAAATATCGGTAGAGGTACACCATTATCTATATGATATATTGTCACATGCTGTTATATTTCTCTTTCACTTCTCTTTCGTCTCTCTTTATCTCTCTCTCCTCACCTCTCTTCTCTTCTCCTCTCTTCTCTTCTCTTCTCTTTCGTCTCTCTTTGTCTCTCTCCTCACCTCTCTTCTCTTCTCTTCTCTTTCGTCTCTCTGTGTCTCTCCTTCCTCTCTTTTCTTCTCTTTCGTCTCTCTGTGTCTCTCCTTCCTCTCTTTTCTTCTCTTTCATCTCTCTGTGTTTCTCTCTCTCCTCTCTTCTCTTTCGTCTCTCTGTTTCTCTCTCTCCTCTCTTCTCTTTCGTCTCTCTGTGTCTCTCTCCTCTCTTCTCTTTCGTCTCTCTGTTTCTCTCTCTCTCCTCTCTTCTCTTTTGTCTCTCTGTCTCTCTCTCTCATCTCTTCTCTTTCGTCTCTCTGTCTCTCTCTCTCCTCTCTTCTCATTCGTCTCTCTCTCTCTCTCCTCTTTCGTCTCTCTGGTCTCTCTGTGTCTCTCTCTCTCCTCTCTTCTCTTTCGTCTCTCTGTCTCTCTCTCTCCTCTCTTCTCTTTCATCCCTCTGTCTTTCTCTCTTTCATCTCTCTGTGTCTCTCCTCTCCTCTCTTCTCTTTCGTCTCTCTGTGTCTCTCTCTCTCCTCTCTTCTCTTTCATCTCTCTGTGTCTGTCTCTGTCTCTCTCTCTCTCTCTCTCTCCTCTTTCATCTCTCTGTGTGTGTCTCTCTCTCTTTCTCTCAGATCTCTCGTCTGGAGCACACGTGGATGACGTTACGTCAGAGACACACAGAGGGAGCCATCCTCTATGAGAAGAAGCTCAAGCCGTTCATGAAGAACATGAACGATGGCAAAGGTATGGAGCTGGAGGCTGTGTGTGTTTCTGTGTGTGTTACTATGTGTGTTTCTGTGTGTGTTACTGTGTGTGTTACTGTGTGTGTTACTGTGTGTGTTTCTGTGTGTGTTTCTGTGTGTGTTACTGTGTGTTTCTGTGTGTGTTTCTGTGTGTGTTACTGTGTGTGTTACTGTGTGTTACTGTGTGTGTTTCTGTGTGTGTTTCTGTGTGTGTCACTGTGTGTGTCACTGTGTGTGTCTCTGTGTGTGTCACTGTGTGTGTCACTGTGTGTGTCTCTGTGTGTGTTTCTGTGTGTGTTTCTGTGTGTGTTTCTGTGTGTGTTTCTGTGTGTGTCACTATGTGTGTTTCTGTGTGTGTTTCTGTGTGTGTTTCTGTATGTGTTTCTGTGTGTGTTACTGTGTGTGTTACTGTGTGTGTGTCTCTGTGTGTGTCACTGTGTGTGTCTCTGTGTGTGTTTCTGTGTGTGTCACTGTGTGTGTTACTGTGTGTGTCTCTGTGTGTGTCACTGTGTGTGTCACTGTGTGTGTTACTGTGTGTGTCACTGTGTGTGTTACTGTGTGTGTTACTGTGTGTGTCACTGTGTGTGTTTCTGTGTGTGTTACTGTGTGTGTTACTGTGTGTGTCTCTGTGTGTGTCACTGTGTGTGTCTCTGTGTGTGTTTCTGTGTGTGTCACTGTGTGTGTTACTGTGTGTGTTTCTGTGTGTGTCACTGTGTGTGTCTCTGTGTGTTTCTGTGTGTGTCACTGTGTGTGTTTCTGTGTGTGTTTCTGTGTGTGTTACTGTATGTGTTACTGTATGTGTTACTGTATGTGTTACTGTGTGTTTCTGTGTGTGTTTCTGTGTGTGTTACTGTGTGTGTTACTGTGTGCGTTGTGTGTTTGACATGCACAGGACACTGGTATGTGTGTTTCTCTCTCTGTGTCAGTGTGTCTCTCTCTGTGTTCCAGAGAGCACTGTGCTGTCCAACACCTCCTTCCCTCATGTGGTTCCTCTGCTGTCTCTGCTGGAGAGGAGTGTGGTTGTGGGGGAGGGGCCAGGGGCGGGGATGGAATCCTGGGAGAAAGTGGAGGCGGGGGTTGACGTGGTGATGTCACACCTGGAGGCGGCCCGGACCATCGCTCACCATGGGGGGCTGTATCGCACCAACGCTGAGACCAAACTACAGGGTAAGGCCTGGGGGAGCGTGTGTGTATGTACTCGCTGTGTATTAGTTTGACTTGCACACACACAAGGCCCGGTTTCCCCGACTTAAATCACTGTCAGAATCTCATTCATCATTCGATAATCACAGACTCGTTCAGTCTTCATTGGAAGTGTTTTTTTTAGTCGAGCTTTAATGCAGGTCCAGGAAACCATTCCATAGAGTACAGAGTAGTATTATAGTATTGTGTGCCGAGGCAGCCATATTGTTATGGATTAACCACCAAGGGCTTGTCTGATTAGTGGATCTGACTGAGTAACAACTGTAGTGTTACAGTACATGTTGCTCCTTAATGCTGACACATCCTAATATCTGACGGTGTGTGTGTGTGTGTGTGTGTGGTCAGTATGATGTATATAATGGGTCATTGACATTGATCTGAAATAATGATTGAGTTGTTGGTTGTTGTGCTATCTGTGGTAGTGTGCTGGTGATGGTTACGGTATGTTGACATTTACCACTATTGGTTCTGATTGATTCCAGTCCCTGGCGATGAGTGTATTGAGCAGGATGTCAATAACTATCTTAACTAGACTTTGTTTTCCACAATGTCTGTAATATTGATCAATCCCTGTTCTGTTGTCTCCTCCTCTCCTCCTCCTCTCCTCCTCTCCTCCTCCTCTCTTTCTCTCCTCCTCCTCTCTTCCTCTCCCTTATGTTCTTTTGTCTCCTCCTCTCCTCCTCCTTTCTTCCTCTCCTCCTCCTCTCTTCCTCTTCCTCTCCCTTATGTTCTTTTGTCTCCTCTCCTCCTCCTCTCTTTCTCTCCCTTATGTTCTGTTGTCTCTTCCTCTCCTCCTCTCTTCTCTCCCTTATGTTCTGTTGTCTCCTCTCCTCCTCCTCTCTTCTCTCCCTTATGTTCTGTTGTCTCCTCTCCTCCTCCTCTCTTCTCTCCCTTATGTTCTGTTGTCTCTTCCTCTCCTCCTCTCTTCCTCTCCCTTATGTTCTGTTGTCTCTTCCTCTCCTCCTCTCTTCCTCTCCCTTATGTTCTGTTGTCTCCTCTCCTCCTCCTCTCTTCTCTCCCTTATGTTCTGTTGTCTCTTCCTCTCCTCCTCTCTTCTCTCCCTTATGTTCTGTTGTCTCCTCTCCTCCTCCTCTCTTCCTCTCCCTTATGTTCTGTTGTCTCTTCCTCTCCTCCTCTCTTCTCTCCCTTATGTTCTGTTGTCTCCTCTCCTCCTCCTCTCTTCTCTCCCTTATGTTCTGTTGTCTCTTCCTCTCCTCCTCTCTTCCTCTCCCTTATGTTCTGTTGTCTCTTCCTCTCCTCCTCTCTTCTCTCCCTTATGTTCTGTTGTCTCTTCCTCTCCTCCTCTCTTCTCTCCCTTATGTTCTGTTGTCTCTTCCTCTCCTCCTCTCTTCTCTCCCTTATGTTCTGTTGTCTCCTCTCCTCCTCCTCTCTTTCTCTCCCTTATGTTCTGTTGTCTCTTCCTCTCCTCCTCTCTTCTCTCCCTTATGTTCTGTTGTCTCCTCTCCTCCTCCTCTCTTCTCTCCCTTATGTTCTGTTGTCTCTTCCTCTCCTCCTCTCTTCTCTCCCTTATGTTCTGTTGTCTCTTCCTCTCCTCCTCTCTTCCTCTCCCTTATGTTCTGTTGTCTCTTCCTCTCCTCCTCTCTTCTCTCCCTTATGTTCTGTTGTCTCCTCTCCTCCTCCTCTCTTCTCTCCCTTATGTTCTGTTGTCTCTTCCTCTCCTCCTCTCTTCTCTCCCTTATGTTCTGTTGTCTCCTCTCCTCCTCCTCTCTTCTCTCCCTTATGTTCTGTTGTCTCCTCTCCTCCTCCTCTCTTCTCTCCCTTATGTTCTGTTGTCTCTTCCTCTCCTCCTCTCTTCCTCTCCCTTATGTTCTGTTGTCTCTTCCTCTCCTCCTCTCTTCCTCTCCCTTATGTTCTGTTGTCTCTTCCTCTCCTCCTCTCTTCCTCTCCCTTATGTTCTGTTGTCTCTTCCTCTCCTCCTCTCTTCCTCTCCCTTATGTTCTGTTGTCTCTTCCTCTCCTCCTCTCTTCCTCTCCCTTATGTTCTGTTGTCTCCTCTCCTCCTCCTCTCTTCTCTCCCTTATGTTCTGTTGTCTCTTCCTCTCCTCCTCTCTTCCTCTCCCTTATGTTCTGTTGTCTCCTCTCCTCCTCCTCTCTTCTCTCCCTTATGTTCTGTTGTCTCCTCTCCTCCTCCTCTCTTCTCTCCCTTATGTTCTGTTGTCTCTTCCTCTCCTCCTCTCTTCCTCTCCCTTATGTTCTGTTGTCTCCTCTCCTCCTCCTCTCTTCTCTCCCTTATGTTCTGTTGTCTCTTCCTCTCCTCCTCTCTTCCTCTCCCTTATGTTCTGTTGTCTCCTCTCCTCCTCCTCTCTTCTCTCCCTTATGTTCTGTTGTCTCTTCCTCTCCTCCTCTCTTCTCTCCCTTATGTTCTGTTGTCTCCTCTCCTCCTCCTCTCTTCTCTCCCTTATGTTCTGTTGTCTCTTCCTCTCCTCCTCTCTTCTCTCCCTTATGTTCTGTTGTCTCTTCCTCTCCTCCTCTCTTCTCTCCCTTATGTTCTGTTGTCTCCTCTCCTCCTCCTCTCTTCTCTCCCTTATGTTCTGTTGTCTCTTCCTCTCCTCCTCTCTTCTCTCCCTTATGTTCTGTTGTCTCTTCCTCTCCTCCTCTCTTCTCTCCCTTATGTTCTGTTGTCTCCTCTCCTCCTCCTCTCTTCTCTCCCTTATGTTCTGTTGTCTCCTCTCCTCCTCTCTTTCTCTCCCTTATGTTCTGTTGTCTCTTCCTCTCCTCCTCTCTTCTCTCCCTTATGTTCTTTTGTCTCCTCTCCTCCTCCTCTCTTCCTCTCCCTTATGTTCTGTTGTCTCTTCCTCTCCTCCTCCTGTTTACTCCTTTCTGTCCTCTCCTCTCTCTCCTCTCCTCCTCCTCCACCAGGCTTCCAGGAGAGGGAGGAGGTTCTGGAGATCTTCCAGACAGAGTTCCAGATGAGGTTGCTATGGGGAAGTCGGGGGTCGGAGGGCAGCCAATCAGAGCGCTATGAGAAGTTTGACAAAGTTCTGACCGCTCTGTCTCACAAGCTGGAACCTCTTGTACGCCACAGTGAACTATAGCACCCATCTCACCGAACACCCCTATACACAGCACTCACAGTGGTATGGCCCGTCTCCCCACACTGCCGCTGGATGATTCCAATGTGAGGGGAGGAAGCAGCTAACAGAGACAAGAGAATAGACTGAGAGAAGACGAGGGTACGCTAGGAGAGAAGGAGCGTCTCGCTGTATATCCCCATAAAAGTCATAAAGGGCTTTTTCAGAGCTCTTAAACTGCGTGGGATGTTACATATTCTGCCTATCTTCGAAGTACAGATAATTGTATGGTGTGCGCTTAGGGTCAAACAACACAGGGGAGGGAGTATAGGGAAGACAAAGCTCTGGTTTGTCTAAAACCTCCCTCACTAGTACTGTCACACTCTGTAGTATCACCAACTTAAAGAGACAGTAATATTTAAAACAATGTTTGTGCTCTTCAGGACCCCTGTATAAAATATATACAACTATCTATCTCTATGACCTGTGTCACCAGACCTCAGCTTCAGACTGAGTGTGTTCTGAAATCTGTTGTTCTTGTATAGACTCTCTGCATGTCTGCCATTCATTCCATATTCCATCACGTCCCCTGCTGATGACACCTGCAGTGTGCTCATCCTTCTGTAGCTCAGTTGGTAGAGCATGGCGCTTGTAACGCCAGGGTAGTGGGTTCGATTCCCGGGACCACCCATACGTAGAATGTATGCACACATGACTGTAAGTCGCTTTGGATAAAAGCGTCTGCTAAATGGCATATATAAACATCACTCATACAGCTGGTCTCTTATCTATCTGTTTTGAACAAGTCATAATATATGTTATGTTTCCAAATCACATCAGCTGTCTGAGGCGTACTGTGCTCTGCCTAAAAGCATTTTCTCTCTGTGGACTTTGTGTGCTGTTCAGTGGCAGTTGTCTTATATGAGGGCTCTTCTGAGAAGCATTCACCCTCCCTCTTCTTTTCTCCGCTTCTGGCATGTCATAAATGTTTCTCAAATCAAAACAAAATCAAATTGTATTGGTCACATGCACATATTGGGCAGATGTTATTGCGGGTGTAGTGAAATTCTTCTGGCACGTCATTAATGTTTCTGACATGTCATTAATGTTTCTGACATGTCATTAATGTTTCTGACATGTCAATAATGTCATGTCATTAATGTTTCTGACATGTCATTAATGTTTCTGACATGTCATTAATGTTTCTGGCATGTCAATAATGTCATGTCATTAATGTTTCTGACATGTCATTAATGTTTCTGGCATGTCATTAATGTTTCTGGCATGTCAATAATGTTTCTGGCATGTCATTAATATTTCCTGATGACATCCTGTCACATTTACATCATATGAGCATGTTTTTTCTGCACTTGTCATACACACAATTAAAAATACCCATAATGCACTCTCACCTGTTTGTGTGAACTATTGTACTTCAGGCACATGTGTTATAATGTAAAACACTGACTGTGCTGTTCTCTTGATCGTTACATAGATTTTTTTGAAAGGCGGGGCCATTCCAAATACTGAGTGATCATTTTTTTTCTCCTTCCTGACAATTACCATGACAATTGTCGTGGTAACATATTTGACAGACTTTGTTGACATGGTAACGTAACATGCTTGAGCCTCTGCTGTTCCCATACGATTCAGGTTTAACCGGCGTGAATGAATGTGCTTTGGTCTGAAAGCGATCCAGAACGTTCTCAGGGCAGAATGGAGCCCCCCAGACCTAGCCTGGTCCCAGATCTGTCTGTGCCTTCTTCTTGCCAACGCCTATGGTCATTGCCAGCCAAACAATGCCCATAGGATTTGACACGACAGAACAAATAGATGTGGGACCAGGCTCCCTCAGACCCCCCCAGTGACTGTATGATGGACTGTGTGTTGTTCCGTATGTAAGATGTGTGATCGATATGGACAGAGTTTTCAAAAGTCATTGAGAACATTCTACTCCAAAACCATGAAGAAAGTTTATTCACAAAGTCATTGTAGGATCCTCATGCGATTTCACTCACTTTAATTCATCTTCAAAGAATGTCCTCTAAAAATGTATTGTTGCTGAAATGCTTTAGTGAAATAAATGTCATGTAAAATGCAACTTCAACATGAGGGCTTAGAGGAATCTGGCAACTTCCTTTGAACTAAATACATTGTGACCTTTGATCAACTAATTCCTGGAAACTTTTCATCTGCTGACTCCTAAGCAGTGGTCACCTTAATGTCACAGTGGTCACCTTACTGTCACAGTGGTCACGTTATTGTCACAGGGGTCACCTTACTGTCATAGTGGTCACCTTACTGTCACAGTGGTCACCTTACTGTCACAGTGGTCACGTTACTGTCACAGTGGTCACGTTGTTGTCACAGTGGTCACGTTACTGTCACAGTGGTCACGTTACTGTCACAGTGGTCACGTTGCTGTCACAGTGGTCACGTTGCTGTCACAGTGGTCACGTTGCTGTCACAGTGGTCACGTTACTGTCACAGTGGTCACGTTACTGTCACAGTGGTCACGTTACTGTCACAGTGGTCACCTTACTGTCACAGTGGTCACCTTACTGTCACAGTGGTCACCTTACTGTCACAGTGGTCACCTTACTGTCACAGTGGTTACGTTGCTGTCACAGTGGTCACCTTTCTGTCACAGTGGTCACCTTACTGTCACAGTGGTGACGTTGTTGTCACAGTGGTCACCTTACTGTCACAGTGGTCACCTTACTGTCACAGTGGTCACCTTACTGTCACAGTGGTGACGTTGTTGTCACAGTGGTCACCTTACTGTCACAGTGGTCACCTTACTGTCACAGTGGTCACCTTACTGTCACAGTGGTCACCTTACTGTCACAGTGGTTACGTTGCTGTCACAGTGGTCACCTTTCTGTCACAGTGGTCACCTTACTGTCACAGTGGTGACGTTGTTGTCACAGTGGTCACCTTACTGTCACAGTGGTCACCTTACTGTCACAGTGGTCACCTTACTGTCACAGTGGTGACGTTGTTGTCACAGTGGTCACCTTACTGTCACAGTGGTCACCTTACTGTCACAGTGGTCACCTTACTGTCACAGTGGTTACGTTGCTGTCACAGTGGTCACCTTTCTGTCACAGTGGTCACCTTACTGTCACAGTGGTGACGTTGTTGTCACAGTGGTCACCTTACTGTCACAGTGGTCACCTTACTGTCACAGTGGTCACCTTACTGTCACAGTGGTGACGTTGTTGTCACAGTGGTCACCTTACTGTCACAGTGGTCACCTTACTGTCACAGTGGTCACCTTACTGTCACAGTGGTCACCTTACTGTCACAGTGGTCACCTTACTGTCACAGTGGTCACCTTACTGTCACAGTGGTCACCTTACTGTCACAGTGGTCACCTTACTGTCACAGTGGTCACCTTACTGTCACAGTGGTCACCTTACTGTCACAGTGGTCACGTTGCTGTCACAGTGGTCACCTTACTGTCACAGTGGTCACCTTACTGTCACAGTGGTCACCTTACTGTCACAGTGGTCACCTTACTGTCACAGTGGTGACGTTGTTGTCACAGTGGTCACCTTACTGTCACAGTGGTCACCTTACTGTCACAGTGGTCACCTTACTGTCACAGTGGTCACGTTGCTGTCGACACAAAAGCTCTATGGCTGATGATCATGATGATGAGTTATTTTCAGTTATTTTATCATCAATGTCTGATGATTGGTTTCTAATCAAATATGTATTAGGCTGACTCTCAGATCTATGCAATCACATTAATTAATGAATGAATGAACTAATGAATGATTTAGTCCCATAGGAAACAAACACCCTGAGGATGTGAGCTGTGTGTGAGTGCCAGCCAGATGGTGCATCCCAGATTATATTAATTAAGCACCAAACAAAGGAAAACAGGCTGAAACAGGGAGGGATTATCTGAACTTGTTCAATTGTTTTTGTCTTCTGTAGCAAAATGTTTTGCTACTGTGTGCCCCAGTCAGCCAGTGAGTATAAATGATTCCAATTTTTTTTTTTTTTACCTTTATTTAACTAGGCAAGTCAGTTAAGAACAAATTCTTATTTTCAATGACGGCCTCGGAACAGTGGGTTAACTGCCTGTTCAGGGGCAGAACGACAGATTTGTACCTTGGTTACTAGTCCAACGCTCTCACCACTAGGACCACTTGTCCCTTCTGTCAAGAAGAGGGCACTGTTGCTCAGTCAGCAAAACAATCCAGAGTGACTATTGAATTGAATTTTGTGATTTTGTGTTGTTTTTTTTGCGATTATGAATAAAGCCTACTGGTTTAGGAACAATGATGATGTGCTATATGTAATGATGTTTGTCTCACCTTATGTTGTACAGATTACACGTCTGGGTTTTCCCTGTTGTAAATAGTCAATCTGGAATGATGAACCTGTAAAGAAACAGGACAAAATACTCCCATGTTTGTGACACCCACATTTAAAAAAAATGTACTGTACATAATGGTTCACTTGTTTTTCAAATAAATAAAGCTTTTGTCCGTGCTTTGTAGACCTATGGCTTGATTCTATTGACTCTATTCGCTACTCTATGTTCAAGGTAGAAATCGCTAGATGGCAGTACTGTCTCACTAATAATGTTGAACGAGAGTTCCATCATGAGCTTTAAACATCACCCCTGTCTTCATCCTTGTCTAGCTACTCGCGTACACAGTGTTTCAGCTAGCTTCATGGGTACCTTCAGCACAGTTCAAAGGTGTTGCATACTGGTAAGATAGAACTACTGGACATCAAAGAAGATGCGATGAGTTGCCATTTTGAAATCAAAGCCTTTCGACCTGTGAAATGTCTGTCAATACTGCCGTCCCTGTGTGCCTGTCTGCACATACGTCCGTCCGTGTGTGTGTTGGCCTGTCTTTGAGCTACCGAGCTTGTGCACTGAAGCTCGGGGCTGGGCATTAGATAACAAGGGTCTCACGTGACTCTATATGGTCAGTCCGGGGCAGAGACGAGATGGTGGTGGAGACAGGGGGAAAAGAACAGGCAGAGCAGTGTGAGTTTGTGTTACGAGTCAGGACTCAGCCCATGTTAACAGTCAGGACTCAGTCCATGTTAACAGTCAGGACTCAGCCCATGTTAACAGTCAGGACTCAGCCCATGTTAACAGTCAGGACTCAGCCCATGTTAACAGTCAGGACTCAGCCCATGTTAACAGTCAGGACTCAGCCCATGTTAACAGTCAGGACTCAGCCCATGTTAACAGTCAGGACTCAGCCCATGTTAACAGTCAGGACTCAGCCCATGTTAACAGTCAGGACTCAGTCCATGTTAACAGTCAGGACTCAGTCTATGTTAAGAGTCAGGACTCAGCCCATGTTAAGAGTCAGGGCTCAGTCCATGTTAACAGTCAGGACTCAGTCCATGTTAACAGTCAGGACTCAGCCCATGTTAACAGTCAGGACTCAGTCCATGTTAATAGTCAGGACTCAGCCCATGTTAACAGTCAGGACTCAGTCCATGTTAAGAGTCAGGACTCAGCCCATGTTAACAGTCAGGACTCAGCCCATGTTAACAGTCAGGACTCAGTCCATGTTAACAGTCAGGACTCAGCCCATGTTAACAGTCAGGACTCAGCCCATGTTAACAGTCAGGACTCAGCCCATGTTAACAGTCAGGACTCAGCCCATGTTAACAGTCAGGACTCAGCCCATGTTAACAGTCAGGACTCAGCCCATGTTAACAGTCAGGACTCAGCCCATGTTAACAGTCAGGACTCAGCCCATGTTAAGAGTCAGGACTCAGCCCATGTTAACAGTCAGGACTCAGCCCATGTTAACAGTCAGGACTCAGTCCATGTTAACAGTCAGGACTCAGTCTATGTTAAGAGTCAGGACTCAGCCCATGTTAAGAGTCAGGGCTCAGTCCATGTTAACAGTCAGGACTCAGTCCATGTTAACAGTCAGGACTCAGCCCATGTTAACAGTCAGGACTCAGTCCATGTTAAGAGTCAGGACTCAGCCCATGTTAACAGTCAGGACTCAGCCCATGTTAACAGTCAGGACTCAGTCCATGTTAATAGTCAGGACTCAGCCCATGTTAACAGTCAGGACTCAGTCTATGTTAACAGTCAGGACTCAGCCCATGATAACAGTCAGGACTCAGCCCATGCTGTCTCACCCCCCTCCCCCTCCCTACACCAAGAAGACAATGGTACGGCCAGGCTGTCTTACCCCCTTTCCCCTCCCTACGCCAAGACTGACAATGGTACGGCCAGGCTGTCTCACCCCCCTCCCCCTCCCTACACCAAGAAGACAATGGTACGGCCAGGCTGTCTTACCCCCTTTCCCCCTCCCTACGCCAAGAAGACAATGGTACGGCCAGGCTGTCTCACCCCCTCCTCCCCCTCCCTACGGCAAAAAGACAATGGTACGGCCAGGCTGTCTCACCCCTCCTCCCCTCCCTACGGCAAAAAGACAATGGTACGGCCAGGCTGTCTCACCCCCTCCTCCCCCTCCCTACGCCAAGAAGACAATGGTACGGCCAGGCTGTCTCACCCCCTCCTCCCCCTCCCTACGCCAAGAAGACAATGGTACGGCCAGGCTGTCTCTCCCCCCCCCCCCCACCCCTCCCTACGCCAAGAAGACAATGGTACGGCCAGGCTGTCTCACCCCCCACCCCCCCCTACGCCAAGAAGACAATGGTACGGCCAGGCTGTCTCATACCCCAGCGCTCAGAGTCACAGGCATGGGAGGTAGAGAAACAACGTCAAACAAAAGATTTATTGTGATGAAATGATCTCCAATTCAAAAAGGCCACGATGAGGACATCCCAGTGTGTGTTGATGCTGAGGAAGAGTGGAAGGGAGTTGATGTACTTTCATATTAGTTTCATAACCTACGCAGCAGTAACTATGGGGTGTGTGAATGACAATAAGCCACACAGAGGGCTTTCTCTCTGCTATCCCCGTCTGTCTCCATGATCCATGTAACAGGCTCATTCTTCTATTTCTTTATATGCTGCTCACTGAAACAGACCACGGCTCTCTTTTCCATCCTCACCAATTCACTACTAATCTAATCCTCTCTGCCTCTTTTCACTGGAAATCTATTGTGTTCTCCGTTGTTGGTTATCCATGTGTGACATAGCTGCATGTTCATGGCAGTATATCACAGGATTTATCACATCTGATTGATCACATAGCAGCACCAATTGTATTGTGTTGTGTGGGGTTCAATGCAGCACCAATTGTATTGTGTTGGTGTGGGTTCAATGCAGCACCAATTGTATTGTGTTTGTGTGGGGTTCAATGCAGCACCAATTGTATTGTGTTTGTGTGGGGTTCAATGCAGCACCAATTGTATTGTGTTGGTGTGGGGTTCAATGCAGCACCAATTGTATTGTGTTTGTGTGGGGTTCAATGCAGCACCAATTGTATTGTGTTTGTGTGGGGTTCAATGCAGCACCAATTGTATTGTGTTTGTGTGGGGTTCAATGCAGCACCAATTGTATTGTGTTGGTGTGGGGTTCAATGCGGCACCAATTGTATTGTTTGTGTGGGGTTCAATGCAGCACCAATTGTATTGTGTTTGTGTGGGGTTCAATGCAGCACCAATTGTATTGTGTTTGTGTGGGGTTCAATGCAGCACCAATTGTATTGTGTTGGTGTGGGGTTCAATGCAGCACCAATTGTATTGTGTTTGTGTGGGGTTCAATGCAGCACCAATTGTATTGTGTTTGTGTGGGGTTCAATGCAGCACCAATTGTATTGTGTTTGTGTGGGGTTCAATGCAGCACCAATTGTATTGTGTTTGTGTGGGTTTCAATGCAGCACCAATTGTATTGTGTTAGTGTGGGGTTCAATGCAGCACCAATTGTATTGTGTTTGTGTGGGGTTCAATGCAGCACCAATTGTATTGTGTTGGTGTGGGGTTTAATGCAGCACCAATTGTATTGTGTTAGTGTGGGTTCAATGCAGCACCAATTGTATTGTGTTGGTGTGGGTTCAATGCAGCACCAATTGTATTGTGTTTGTGTGGGGTTCAATGCAGCACCAATTGTATTGTGTTTGTGTGGGGTTCAATGCAGCACCAATTGTATTGTGTTGGTGTGGGGTTCAATGCAGCACCAATTGTATTGTGTTTGTGTGGGGTTCAATGCAGCACCAATTGTATTGTGTTTGTGTGGGGTTCAATGCAGCACCAATTGTATTGTGTTTGCACTGCTAAAGCTAACTCTCTCTCCTCTGCTCTCATCCTTCTAGACCTATCGGCTGCCTTCGATACTGTGAACCATCAGATCCTCCTCTCCACCCTCTCCGAGTTGGGCATCTCCGGCGCGGCCCACGCTTGGATTGCGTCCTACCTGACAGGTCGCTCCTACCAGGTGGCGTGGCGAGAATTTGTCTCCTCACCACGCGCTCTCACCACTGGTGTCCCCCAGGGCTCTGTTCTAGGCCCTCTCCTATTCTCGCTATACACCAAGTCACTTGGCTCTGTCATAACCTCACATGGTCTCTCCTATCATTGCTATGCAGACGACACACAATTAATCTTCTCCTTTCCCCCTTCTGATGACCAGGTGGCGAATCGCATCTCTGCATGTCTGGCAGACATATCAGTGTGGATGACGGATCACCACCTCAAGCTGAACCTCGGCAAGACGGAGCTGCTCTTCCTCCCGGGGAAGGACTGCCCGTTCCATGATCTCGCCATCACGGTTGACAACTCCATTGTGTCCTCCTCCCAGAGCGCTAAGAACCTTGGCGTGATCCTGGACAACACCCTGTCGTTCTCAACTAACATCAAGGCGGTGGCCCGTTCCTGTAGGTTCATGCTCTACAACATCCGCAGAGTACGACCCTGCCTCACACAGGAAGCGGCGCAGGTCCTAATCCAGGCACTTGTCATCTCCCGTCTGGACTACTGCAACTCGCTGTTGGCTGGGCTCCTGCCTGTGCCATTAAACCCCTACAACTCATCCAGAACGCCGCAGCCCGTCTGGTGTTCAACCTTCCCAAGTTCTCTCACGTCACCCCGCTCCTCCGCTCTCTCCACTGGCTTCCAGTTGAAGCTCGCATCCGCTACAAGACCATGGTGCTTGCCTACAGAGCTGTGAGGGAACGGCACCTCAGTACCTCCAGGCTCTGATCAGGCCCTACACCCAAACAAGGGCACTGCATTCATCCACCTCTGGCCTGCTCGCCTCCCTACCACTGAGGAAGTACAGTTCCCGCTCAGCCCAGTCAAAACTGTTCGCTGCTCTGGCCCCCCAATGGTGGAACAAACTCCCTCACGACGCCAGGACAGCGGAGTCAATCACCACCTTCCGGAGACACCTGAAACCCCACCTCTTTAAGGAATACCTAGGATAGGATAAGTAATCCTTCTCACCCCCTTTAAGACTTAGATGCACTATTGTAAAGTGACTGTTCTACTGGATGTCATAAGGTGAATGCACCAATTTGTAAGTCTGTCTGCTAAATGACTTAAATGTAATGTAATGTGTGGGGTTCAATGCAGCACCAATTGTATTGTGTTGGTGTGGGGTTCAATGCAGCACCAATTGTATTGTGTTTGTGTGGGGTTCAATGCAGCACCAATTGTATTGTGTTTGTGTGGGGTTCAATGCAGCACCAATTGTATTGTGTTTGTGTGGGGTTCAATGCAGCACCAATTGTATTGTGTTTGTGTGGGGTTCAATGCAGCACCAATTGTATTGTGTTTGTGTGGGGTTCAATGCAGCACCAATTGTATTGTGTTTGTGTGGGGTTCAATGCAGCACCAATTGTATTGTGTTTGTGTGGGGTTCAATGCAGCACCAATTGTATTGTGTTTGTGTGGGGTTCAATGCAGCACCAATTGCATTGTGTTTGTGTGGGGTTCAATGCAGCACCAATTGTATTGTGTTTGTGTGGGGTTCAATGCAGCACCAATTGTATTGTGTTTGTGTGGGGTTCAATGCAGCACCAATTGTATTGTGTTTGTGTGGGGTTCAATGCCGCACCAATTGTATTGTGTTTGTGTGGGGTTCAATGCAGCACCAATTGTATTGTGTTTGTGTGGGGTTCAATGCAGCACCAATTGTATTGTGTTTGTGTGGGGTTCAATGCAGCACCAATTGTATTGTGTTTGTGTGGGGTTCAATGCAGCACCAATTGTATTGTGTTTGTGTGGGGTTCAATGCGGCACCAATTGTATTGTGTTTGTGTGGGGTTCAATGCAGCACCAATTGTATTGTGTTTGTGTGGGGTTCAATGCCGCACCAATTGTATTGTGTTTGTGTGGGGTTCAATGCAGCACCAATTGTATTGTGTTTGTGTGGGGTTCAATGCCGCACCAATTGTATTGTGTTTGTGTGGGGTTCAATGCAGCACCAATTGTATTGTGTTGGTGTGGGGTTCAATGCAGCACCAATTGTATTGTGTTTGTGTGGGGTTCAATGCAGCACCAATTGTATTGTGTTTGTGTGGGGTTCAATGCAGCACCAATTGTATTGTGTTGGTGTGGGGTTCAATGCAGCACCAATTGTATTGTGTTTGTGTGGGGTTCAATGCAGCACCAATTAGAGGTCGACCGATTATGATTTGTCAACGCCGATACCGATTATTGGAGGACCAAAAAAAGCAGATACCGATTAATCGGCCGATTTTTATATATATATTTGTAATAATGACAATTACAATAATACTGAATGAACAATTAACTTTTATTTTAACTTAATATAATACATAAATAAAATCAATTTAGTCTCAAATAAATAATGAAACATGTTCAATTTGGTTTAAATAATGCAAAAACAAAGTGTTTGGAGAAGAAAGTAAAAGTGAAATATGTGCCATGTAAGAAAGCTAACGTTTCAGTTCCTTGCTCAGAACATGAGAACATTTGAAAGCTGGTGGTTCCTTTTAACATGAGTCTTCAATATTCCCAGTTAAGAAGTTTTAGTTTGTAGTTATTATAGGAATTACAGGATGATTTCTCTCCATACCATTTGTATTTCAAATACCTGTGAGTATTGGATATTCTTATAGGCACTAGTATTGCCAGCCTAATCTCGGGAGTTGATAGGCTTGAAGTCATAAACAGCGCTGTGCTTCAAGCATTGCTAAGAGCTGCTGGCAAACACAGTAAAGTGCTGTTTGAATGAATGCTTACGAGCTTGCTGCTGCCTACCACCACTCAGTCAGACTGCTCTATCAAATATCAAATCATACACTTAATTATAATAACCTAAATACACAGACATATGAGCCTTTGGTCATTAATATGGTCAAATACGGAAACTATCATTTTGAAAACAAAACGCTTATTCTTTCTATTCATAATGTAATCTAATTTGACGTGGAGGTGAAAGCAGCCCCCCCGCACCTCTCTGGTTCAGAGGGGTTGGGTTAAATACGATTCAATGCATTCAGTTGTAAAACTGACTAGGTATCCCCCTTTCCTATCCCCTTCGCTTCCCTAATCCATTATGACCCCAGATCAGCTCTATGAATATAGACCCCGGTTTTGCGCTGGTCTGGGATCAGAGAGAGCGTGTTATGGTGGCCCGACAGCAGAGGAAGAACTCAGACAGGCTTAGCGTTAATGTGAAGTGACATCACACTGATGGGTTAATACTAACATGTTAATATTTGGCTGAATCTGAATCTTTAAGGGGTTCCTTGTAGCCACCCCTCTTCTCACAGCCACGCCACACACACATGGTCTGAACCATCGCTTTCCGGTACAAAATGACTGTGCCACACAGAAGGCTGCTGAGGGTAGAATGGCTCATAATAATGGCTGGAACAGAGCCAATGGAATGGCATCAAACACCTGCAAACCAGGCGTTTGATGTATTTGATACCATTTCACTGATTCCACTCCAGTCATTACCATGAGTCCGTCCTCCACAATTGAGGTGCCACCAACCTCCTGTGCTGTGCCACTGTCATATTGTTTAAACTGTGGAATGAAAGACGACTGGCTATTACTGCTGTAAATCAAGTGTATTACATAAGGAGTTCCACCATTTTAGAATTGGAAGCAATGAGTTGTGTGTATGGCTGCGGACAGTTTCGCCTCCTACAAAAACCCAATTTAACCACTGCCCTACCTGTGTAATGAAAAGTCCCTAGAGGATCCTGCTGCTTGTCTAGCACTAGAGGATGTCTTGTCCACACCCCTGGACATCAGTCTGTCTGTGGTCTCCACTCCCCTGGACATCAGTCTGTCTGTGGTCTCCTTTCCCCTGGACATCAGTCTGTCTGTGGTCTCCTTTCCCCTGGATATCAGTCTGTCTGTGGGCTCCACTCCCCTGGACATCAGTCTGTCTGTGGTCTCCACTCCCCTGGACATCAGTCTGTCTGTGGTCTCCACTCCCCTGGACATCAGTCTGTCTGTGGTCTCCACTCCCCTGGACATCAGTCTGTCTGTGGTCTCCTTTCCCCTGGACATCAGTCTGTCTGTGGTCTCCACTCCCCTGGACATCAGTCTGTCTGTGGTCTCCACTCCCCTGAACATCAGTCTGTCTGTGGTCTCCTTTCCCCTGGACATCAGTCTGTCTGTGGTCTCCACTCCCCTGGACATCAGTCTGTCTGTGGTCTCCACTCCCCTGGATATCAGTCTGTCTGTGGTGTCTACTCCCCTGGACATCAGTCTGTCTGTGGTCTCCTTTCCCCTGGACATCAGTCTGTCTGTGGTCTCCACTCCCCTGGACATCAGTCTGTCTGTGGTCTCCTTTCCCCTGGACATCAGTCTGTCTGTGGTCTCCACTCCCCTGGACATCAGTCTGTCTGTGGTCTCCACTCCCCTGGACATCAGTCTGTCTGTGGTCTCCACTCCCCTGGACATCAGTCTGTCTGTGGTCTCCTTTCCCCTGGACATCAGTCTGTCTGTGGTCTCCACTCCCCTGAACATCAGTCTGTCTGTGGTCTCCTTTCCCCTGGACATCAGTCTGTCTGTATCTCCACTCCCCTGGACATCAGTCTGTCTGTGGTCTCCACTCCCCTGGATATCAGTCTGTCTGTGGTCTCCACTCCCCTGGACATCAGTCTGTCTGTGGTCTCCTTTCCCCTGGACATCAGTCTGTCTGTGGTCTCCACTCCCTTGGACATCAGTCTGTCTGTGGTCTCCTTTCCCCTGGACATCAGTCTGTCTGTGGTCTCCACTCCCCTGGACATCAGTCTGTCTGTGGTCTCCACTCCTCTGGACATCAGTCCGTCTGTGGTCTCCACTCCCCTGGACATCAGTCTGTCTTTGTCCTCCACTCCCCTGGACATCAGTCTGTCTGTGGTCTCCTTTCCCCTGGACATCAGTCTGTCTGTGGTCTCCTTTCCCCTGGACATCAGTCTGTCTGTGGTCTCCACTCCCCTGGACATCAGTCTGTCTGTGGTCTCCTTTCCCCTGGATATCAGTCTGTCTGTGGTCTCCTTTCCCCTGGATATCAGTCTGTCTGTGGTCTCCTTTCCCCTGGATATCAGTCTGTCTGTGGTCTCCTTTCCCCTGGATATCAGTCTGTCTGTGGTCTCCTTTCCCCTGGACATCAGTCTGTCAGTGGTCTCCTTTCCCCTGGACATCAGTCTGTCTGTGGTCTCCTTTCCCCTGGACATCAGTCTGTCTGTGGTCTCCTTTCCCCTGGACACCAGTCTGTCTGTGGTCTCCACTCCCCTGGACATCAGTCTGTCTGTGGTCTCCACTCCCCTGGAAATCAGTCTGTCTGTGGTCTCCTTTCCCCTCATTTTCTGACACCCTCAGCATCCACCTCACCATCCTCTACTCCTGTATTTCCTCATTACCACATGAATGGCGTCTAGAAATGGCTACTGAAGCCTTGTACACCAACAGAAGGCAGGAGATTTGCAATTCAATCTCCACCCAAATCGAGACAGGCCTGTCACCAATATGACAGAGGACAGGGGAGGGGGAGGCTGTGCCTGCATCACAGCATCACCACACACACAAACACACACATACTCATGCATGCGTACACACACACACTACTGCAACCACCAATCTCACTTTTACAAAACATAATGTATGAGTTTTCCTATTTTGTTGCATATGGTGTTATGAGACTGTTATAATCAAACCTAAGAAACACCCTCAAACTTTCAGTGACTTTTCTAAAATTAAATATTTTGTTACCTTACAGCCTTATTATAAACTGGATTAAACAAAAATGTTCCTCATCAATCTATACACAATAGCCCAGAATCACAAAGCGAAAACAGGTTTTTCAAAATTTCTGCAAATTAAAAACAGAAATACCTTATTTACATAAGTATTCAGACCCTTCGCTATGCGACTTGAAATTGAGCTCAGGTGCATCCTGTTTCCATAGATCATCCTTGAGATGTTTCTACAACTTTATTGGAGTCCACCTGTGGTAAATTCAATAGAATGGACATGATTTGGAAAAGCACACACCTGTCTATATAAGGTCCCAGAGTTGACAGTGCATGTCAGAGCAAAAACCAAGCCATGAGGTTGAAGGAATTGTCTGTGAGCTCCGAGATAGGATTGTGTCGAGGCAGAGATCTGGGGAAGGCTACCAACAATGTTTCTGCAACATTGAAGATCCTCAAGAATACAGTGGCCTCCATCAAAAATAAATGGAAGAAGTTTGGAACCACCAAGACTCTTCCTAGAGCTGGCCGTCCAGCCAAACTGAGAAATGTGGGAGAAGGGCCTTGGACAGGGATGTGTCAAAGAACACGATGGTCTCTCTGACAGAGCTCCAGAGTTCCTCTGTGGAGATGGGAGAACCTTCCAGAAGGACAACCATCTCTGCAGCACTCCACCAATTAAGCCTTAATGGTAGAGGGGCGAGATGGAAGGCATTCCTCAGGAAAAGAGACATGACAGCTTGTCTGATGAAACCAAGATTGAACTCTTTAGCCTGAATGCCAAGCGTCACGTCTAGAGGAAACCTGGCACCATCTCTTCGCTGAAGCATGGTGGTGGCAACATCATGCGGTAGGGGATGTTTTTCAACGGCAGGGACTGTGAGACTAGTCAGGGAATGATGAACAGAGAGATCCTCGATGAAAACCTGCTCCAGAGCACTCAGGACCTCAGACTGGGGGCGAAGGTTCACCTTCGGGACAAGTCTCTGAATGTCCTTGAGTGGCCCAGCCAGAGCCCGGGCTTGAATCTGATCTAACATCTCTCGAGAGACCTGAAAATAGCTGTGTAGTGACGCTCCCCATCCAAACTGTTTTTGCTTTGTTATTGTGGGTATTGTAGGTAGATTGATGAAGGAAAAAACGATGTCATCAATTTTCGAATAAGGCTGTAACGTAACAAAATATGTAAAAGGTCAAGGGGTCTGAATACTTTCAGAATCAAATCAAATCAAATGTTATTTGTCACATGCGCCGAATACAACAGGTGTAGTAGACCTTACAGTGAAATGCTTACTTACGAGCCCCTAACCAGCAATGCAGTTTAAAAAAATACAGATAAGAATTACAGATAAAAGTAACAAGTAATTAAAGAGTAGCAGTGAAATGACAATAGCGAGAGTATATACAGGGGGGTACCGATACTGAGTCAATGTGTGGGGGCACCGGTTATTTGAGGTAGTATGTACATGTAGGTAGAGTTATTAACGTGACTATGCAGAGATGACAGAGAGCAGCAGTGGTGTAAAGAGGGGGTGAGGCGTGAGGGGGCACTGCAAATAGTCTGGGTAGCCACTTGACTAGATGTTAAGGAGTCTTATGGCTTTGGGGTAGAAGCTGTTTAGAAGTCTCTTGGACCTAGACTTGGCGCTCCGGTACCGCTTACCGTGCGACAGCAGAGAGAACATTCTATGACTAGGGTGACTGGAGTCGTTGACAATTTTTAGGGCCTTCCTCCGACACCTCCTAGTATAGAGGTCCTGGATGGCAGGAAGCTTGGCCTCAGTGATGTACTGGGCATTTCGTAATACCCTCTGTAGTGCCTTGCGGTCAGAGGCCGAGCAGTTGCCATACCAGGCAGTGATGCAACCAGTCAGGATGCTCTCGGTGGTGCAGCTGTAGAACCTTTTAGCTGTGCAGCGGCTAAATCCAAGATGGCATAGCAGTCGGACGTGTGTTTGTCTTGTCACGTCTTGTCCTGTGTAAATAGTCGGTTTCCTCGTTTTTTTGTATATATTTTAATGTCACTTTTCATCTATGACCTGAAAATACTTTCATGCGACCCGCCACACACAATGTGGTACGGATCTGCTATTTTTATACTTTTGAACTGGAACCCCCATCAGAAGCTAGCCAGCTAACTAGCTACTAGCTAGTAGTCAGTTAGCCACTGCTAGCGGTCTTCACCCTTAACTCAGACACCAGCCAGCTTCAGCTCAGTCAATTTATGTATTTTTTTATTTATCCGTTATTTTACCAGGTAAGTTGACTGAGAACACGTTCTCATTTGCAGCAATACCTGCCAGTCTGCAAAGCGCAATATCAACCCAGAGCATATCTGACTGCTTTTCTCTACCACATCACCGGATTCCTGACGCAAGCTCTGGACCATTACACTGGATCATCGCAGCTAGCTAGCTGAAAGCGAGTGGCTATTGCTGGCTAACACCTCTGTTCCGAAGCATGCACCAGTTAGCCTTGAGCTAGCCTCGAGCTAGGCCCATTTCCCGGCTAGCTGAAGAGGTCCATCAGCCAATTTCTTGGGCTACAATACTTATTTTGCCAATTGGCCTGGACCCTTTATTGCCGACACGGAGCCTTGCCGATCCATCACGACTGGTCTGCCAACGTAATTGTCCGAGGTGGTTTCAGCAGGCTTTTCCGTTGCGATGTCGCCGAAGGCCCATCTGCTATCCCCGGCCTGCTGCTTTCTGAATCGCCATGTCTCCCGCTCGCCTAGCGTAGTAGCGACTACTGAACGGCTCCCTGACTCACCTATTGCTGCTCATTCGACCCTATATTCACTCGGCTACAGATGCCTCTCCCTAATGTCAATACGCCTTGTCTACTCCTGTTTCGGTTAGTTATTATTGTTTTATTTCACTGTAGAGCCCCCATCCCCGCTCAACATGCCTTAGATAGCTCTTTTGTCCCACCCCCCACACATGCGGAGACCTCACCTGGCTTAACTGGTGCCTCCAGAGACACAACCTCTCTCATCATCACTCAATGCCAAGGTTTACCTCCACTGTACTCACATCCAACCATACGTTGTCTGTTCATTATGCCCTGAATCTATTCTACCATGCCCAGAAATCTGCTCCTTTTATTCGTTGTTCCATCACACTAAACGACCAGTTCTTATAGCCTTTAGCGGTACCCTGATCCTACTCATCCTCTGTTCCTCTGGTGATGTAGCGGTTAAACCAGGCCCTGTATCCCCCCCAGCACTACACCTATTCCCCAGGCGCTCTCTTTTGTTGACTTCTGTAACCGTAAAAGCCTTGGTTTCATGCATGTTAACATCAGAAGCCTCCTCCCGAAGTTTGTTTTATTCACTGCTTTAGCACACTCCACCAACCCTGATGTCCTAGCCGTGTCTGAATTCTGGCTTAGGAAGTCCACCAAAAACCCTGAAATTTCCATCCCTAACTATAACATTTTCCAACAAGATAGAACTTCCAAAGTGGGCGAGTTGCAATCTACAGCAGAGAGCCTGCAGAGTCCTGTCATACTATCCAAGTCTGTGCCCAAATAATTTGAGCTTCTACTTTTAAAAATCCACCTTTCCAGAAACAAGTCTCTCACCGTTGTCGCTTGCTATAGACCACCTTCTGCCCCCAGCTGTGCCCTGGACACCATATGTGATTTGATTGCCACCCAATCTATCTTCAGAGCTCGTGCTGTTAGGTGACCTTAACTGGGACATGCTTAACACCCCGGCCATCCTACAATCTAAACTTGATGCCCTTAATCTCACACAAATTATCAAAGAACCTACCAGGTACAACCCTAAATCCGTAAACACGGGCACCCTCATAGATATCATCCTGACCAACCTGCCCTCTAAATACACCTCTGTTGTCTTCAACCAGGATCTCAGCGATCAATGCCTCATTGCTTGCGTCCATAATCAAACGATCACCCCTCATCACTGTCAAACGCTCCCTAAAATGTGCATCCTGTGGCAGAAATTGGCATCCTGCAGCAGTAATTCCAAAAACTTTTGGGACACTGTAAAGTCCATGGAGAGTAGCTGCCCACTGCACTGAGGCAAAGAAACACTGTCACCACCGATAAATCTGTGATAATCGAGAATTTCAATGAGCATTTTATTATGGCTGGTCATGCTTTCCACCTGGCTACCCGGGCCATCAGCTCTGCACAACTCAATGGAGGGAAGTGGGGGTATATTTGATCTCCTGTGAATTCTCAGAATACAGCCGAACCTTCGACCCCTCTTTCTCCGCCTCCTATTCACGCAGATCACGGGGATTGGGCCTGTTTCCGAAGAAGCAGTGTATCCTTCGCGTAGGGCTCGTCAGAGTCGTGAAAGGAAAAAGAGGACTCTGCTAGTCTGTGGTGAGTAATCGCAGTCCTAATGTCTAGAAGTTATTTTCGGTCATAAGAGACAGTAGGGCAAAACATTATGCACAAAATAAGTACAAAAATAAATTACAAACAAAGCAAATAAGCAAACAAATAAACACAATCGGCTGGGGGCACGTAAAACGTCTGCCATATTCTCCGGTGCCATCTGCAGACAAAAGGCACTGTATTGGAATGGAATAGGCTTTCCTAGTTATATTTCTATCTTCGACATGCAGTTCCAGATAGAGCCCTGACATTTGTTGAAGGCAGCCAATCCAATAGTTTCAGAAAAATAGTCACTTTCTGAGATCTGTATTCAAATAGTTTTAAGTCTGTTTTCAAATACACTCCATGGCCAAAATTATGTGGACACCACTTCAAATTAGTCGTTTCAGCTATGTAAGCCAGAAGATATTTGGAACCACCAAGACTCTTCTTAGAGCTGGCTGCCTGACCAAACTGAGCAATCACTTGGAGTATGCCAAAAGGAACCCAATGGACTCTGAAACCAAGGTTGAACTCTTTGGCCTGAATGCCAAGCGTCACGTCTGGAAGAAACCTGGCACCATCCCTACAGTGAAGTGGTGGCAGCATCATGGTGTGGTGATGTTCATCAGGGCAGGGACTGGGATAATAGGTAGAATCGAGGGAAAGATGAATGGAGAAAAGTACAGAGAGAGATCCTTGATGAAAACCTGCTCCAGAGCGCTCAGGACCTCAGACTGGGGGCGAAGATTCAGCTTCCAAACGGACAACAACCCTAAGCACACAGCCAAGACAACGCATGAGTGGCTTCAGCCAAGACAACGCATAAGTGGTCTCTGAATGTCCTTGAGTGACCCAGCCAGAGCCCGGACTTGTCATTGTGGGTTATAGTGTGTAGATTGATGAGAGGGGGAAAACGATTTCATAAATTTTAGAAGAAGGCTGTAATGTAACAAAATGTCTGAATACTTTCCAAAGTCACTGTACTTTTGGCCTTAGTCACCTCCAAAGTAATCTATTTAAAAAAAATCTCACTTGAGTTATGAGGATGTCCCTGATGAACTTGCGATCACAAAAGGGCTCCCAGAAAGTTTGAAAACCCCTCATGGGACAGGGATGAATGCTTTGAGAGAGACACACTCAGACAGATAGACTCTGGGCTCTTAGCCAGCTCAGCACCAGAGCATCATTCTCCAGGCAATGTGAGCTCTCTTTATATGGACCCGTTCTGCACCTGCAGTAGACACACTCTATCTTTGCCTCCATCCCCATCTGATCTGTCCTATTTTACTCTCCACCCTCTTTCTCCCAGTCATCTTTGTACTTTGGAATGAGATGTTTGACTCTTGGCCACGTCATGTAGTTGTCTTCACCTCCAAAGTAAGCTATATATAGATTTTTTTTTATCTCACTCGAGTTATGAGGGGGTCCCCAAGGTGGACACCTGGTCGTTGAACATCTCATTCCAAAATCATGGGCATTGCAATGGAGTTGGTCACCCCTTTGCTGCTATAACAAATCAAATCAAATCAAATGTTATTGGTCACATACACATGGTTAGCAGATGTTAATGCTAGTGTAGCTAAATGCTTGTGCTTCTAGTTCCGACCGTGCAGTAATATCTAACAAGTAGTCTAACAATTTCACAACAACTACCTTATACACACAAGTGTAAAGGAATGAATAAGAACATGTACATATAGATATATGGGTGAGTGATGGCCGGACAGCATAGACAAGATGCAGTAGATGGTATAGAACAGTATATACATATGTTATGAGTAATGTAGGATATGTAAACATTATTAAAGTGCCGTTATTTAAAGTGACTAGTGATACCTTTATTAAGTCCATTTATTAAAGAGGCCAGAGATTAGAATATTTATGTTGACAGCAGCCTCTCTATGTTAGTGATGTCTCTCGGTCCCAGCTTTGATGCACCTGTACTGACCTCACCTTCTGGATGATAGCGGGGTGAACAGGCAGTGGCTCGGCTGGTTGTTGTCCTTGATGATCTTTTCGGCTTTCCTGTGACATTGGGTGGTGTAGGTGTCCTGGAGGGCAGGTAGTTTGCCCCAGGTGATGCGTTGTGCAGACCTCACCACCCTCTGGAGAACCTTACGGTTGTGGGCGGAGCTGTTGCCGTACCAGGCTGTGATGCAGCCCGACAGGATTCTCTCGATTGTGCATCTGTAAAAGTTTGTGAGTGTTTTTGGTGACAAGCCGAATTTCTGTTGTGCCTTCTTCACTACGCTGTCTGTATGGGTGGATCATTTCAGTTTGTCCGTGATGTGTACGCAGAGGAACTTACAACTTTCCACCTTCTCCACTACTGTCCCGTCGATGTGGATAGGGGGGTGCTCCCTCTGCTGTTTCCTGAAGTCCATGATCATCTCCTTTTTTTGTTGACATTGAGTGTGAGATTATTTTCCTGACACCACACTCCGAGGGCCCTCACCTCCTCCCTGTAGGTCGTCTCATCGTTGTTGGTAATCAAGCCTGCCACTGTTGTGTTGTCTGCAAACTTGATGATTGAGTTGGAGGCGTGCATGGCCACGTAGTCGTGGGTAAACAGGGAGTACAGGAGAGGGCTGAGAACGCACCCTTGTGGGGCCCCAGTGTTGAGGATCAGCGGGGTGGAGATGTTGTTTCCTATCAGAAAGTCCAGGACCCAGTTGCACAGGGCGGGGTCGAGACCCAGGGTTAATGATGAGTTTGGAGGGTACTATGGTGTTAAATGCTGAGCTGTAATCGATGAACAGCATTCTTACATAGGTATTCCTCTTGTTCTGATGGGTTAGGGCAGTGTGCAGTGTGATTGTGATTGCGTCGTTTGTGGACCTATTGGGTCGGTAAGCAAATTGGAGTGGGTCTAGAGTGTCAGATAGGGTGGAGGTGATATGGTCCTTGACTAGTCTCTCAAAGCACTTCATAATGATTGAAGTGAGTGCTACAGAGTGACAGTTGTTTAGCTCAGTTACTATAGCTTTCTTGGGAACAGGAACAATGGTGGCCCTCTTGAAGCATGTGGGAACAGCAGACTGGGATAGGGATTGATTGAAAATGTCCATAAACACACCAGCTAGCTGGTCTGCACATGCTCTGAGGACGCGGCTGGGGATGCCATCTGGTCCAGCAGCCTTGCGATGGTTAACACGTCTAAATATTTTACTCACGTTGGCAAGAGAGCCCGCAGGTTTTGGTAGCGGGTCGTGTCAATGGCACTGTATTGTCCTCAAAGCGAGCAAAGAAGTTGTTAAGTTTGTCTGGGAGCAAGACATCGGTGTCCACGACGGGGCTGGTTTTCTTTTTGTAATCTGTGATTGACTGTAGACCCTGCCACATACCTCTCGTGTCTGAGCCGTTGAATTGCGACTCTACTTTGTCTCTATACTGACACTTAGCTTGTTTGAGGGAATAGCTACACTGTTTGTATTCGGTCATATTTCCAGTCGCCTTGCCATGATTAAAAGCAGTGGTTCGCACTTTCAGTTTTGCGTGAATGCTGCCATCAATCCACGGTTTCTGATTGGGGAAGTTTTTAATTGTCACCGTGGGTACAACATCACCGATGCACTTGATAATAAACTCCCTCACCGAATCAGTGTATACAGTGGGGAGAACAAGTATTTGATACACTGCCAATTTTGCAGGTTTTCCTACAAAGCATGTAGAGGTCTGTATTTTTTTTATCATAGGTACACTTCAACTGTGAGAGACGGAATCTAAAACAAAAATCCAGAAAATCACATTGTATTATTTTTAAGTAATTAATTAGCATTTTATTACATGACATAAGTATTTGATACATCAGAAAAGCATAACTTAATATTTGGTACATAAACCTTTGTTTGCAATTACAGAGATCATACGTTTCCTGTAGTTCTTGACCAGGTTTGCACACACTGCAGCAGGGATTTTGGCCTACTCCTCCATACAGACCTTCTCCAGATCCTTCAGGTTTCAGGGCTGTCGCTTGGCAATACGGACTTTCAGCTCCCTCCAAAGATTTTATTTTGGGTTCAGGTCTGGAGACTGGCCAGGCCACTCCAGGACCTTGAGATACTTCTTACGGAGCCACTCCTTAGTTGCCCTGGCTGTGTGTTTCGGGTCCTTTGTCATGCTGTACGACCCAGCCACGACCCATCTGCAATGCTCTTACTGAGGGAAGGAGGTTGTTGGCCAAGATCTCACGATACATGGCCCCATCCATCCTCACCTCAATACGGTGCAGTCGTCCTGTCCCCTTTGCAGAAAAGCATCCCCAAAGAATGATGTTTCCACCTCCATGCTTCATGGTTGGGATGGTGTTCTTGGGGTTGTACTCATCCTTCTTCTTCTTCCAAATACAGCGAGTGGAGTTTAGACCAAAAAGCTCTATTTTTGTCTCATCAGACCACATGACCTTCTCCCATTCCTCCTCTGGATCGTCCAGATGGTCATTGGCAAACTTCAGACGGGCCTGGACATGCGTTGGTTTGAGCAGCGGGACCTTGTGTGCGCTGCAGGATTTTAATCCATGACGGCGCAGTGTGTTACTAATGGTTTTCTTTGAGACTGTGGTCCCAGCTCTCTTTAGGTCATTGACCAGGTCCTGCCGTGTAGTTCTGGGCTGATCCCTCACCTTCCTCATGATTATTGATGCCCCACGAGGTGAGATCTTGCATGGAGCCCCAGACCGAGGGTGATTGACCGTCATCTTGAACTTCTTCCATTTTCTAATAATTGTGCCAACAGTTGTTGCCTTCTCACCAAGCTGCTTGCCTATTGTCCTGTAGCCCATCCCAGCTTGTGCAGGTCTACAATTTTATCCCTGGTGTCCTTACACAGCTCTCTGGTCTTGATCATTGTGGAGAGGTTGGAATCTGTTTGATTGAGTGTGTGGACAGGTGTCTTTTATACAGGTAACGAGTTCAAACAGGTGCAGTTAATACAGGTAATGAGTGGAGAACAGGAGGGCTTCTCAAAGAAAAGCTAACAGGTCTGTGAGAGCCAGAATTCTTACTGGTTGGTAGGTGATCAAATACTTTTGTCATGCAATAAAATGCAAATGAATTACTTAAAAATCATACAATGGGATTTTCTGGATTTTTGTTTTTATATATATATATATAGTGTATCAAATACTTGTTCTCCCCACTGTACATCAATGTTGTTGTCCGATGCTATCCGGAACATATCCCAGTTAACGTGATCAAAGCAATCTTGAAGAGTGGAATCAGATTGGTCGGACCAGCGTTGAACAGACCTGATCACGGGTGTTTCCTGTTTTAGGTTCTGTCTATAGGCTGGAAGCAACAAAATGGAGTCGTGGTCAGATTTGCCGAAAGGAGGGAGGGCTTTGTATGCGTCGCGGAAGTTTGAGTAGCAATGATCCAGAATTTTGCCAGCCCGGGTCGCACATTCGATATGCTGATAAAATTTAGGGAGCCTTGTTTTCAGATTAGCCTTGTTAAAATCCCCAGCTACAATAAATGCTGCCTCAGGATGTATGGTGTCCAGTTTACATAGAGTCCAATGAAGTTCTTTCAGGGCCGTCAAGGTGTCTGCTTGGGTTGTATATACACAGCTGTGATTATAGAAGAAGAGAGTTCTCTTGGCTAGATAATGCGGTCGGCAGCGTAGCCTAGTGGCTAGAGCGTTGGACTAGTAACCGGAAGGTTTGCGAGTTCAAACCCCCGAGCTGACAAGGTATAAATCTGTCGTTCTGCCCCTGAACAGGCAGTTAACCCACTGTTCCCAGGCCGTCATTGAAAATAAGAATGTGTTCTTAACTGACTTGCCTGGTTAAATAAAGGTAAAATAAAAAAAAATTAAAAACATTTGATTGGAAGGAATTCTAGGTCTGGTGAACAAAAGACCTGAGTTCCTGTATGTTGTTATGATCACACCACGACTCGTTAATCATAAGGCATACACCCCCGCCCTTCTTCTTACCAGAGAAACCTCCTCTCTTCTGGGAAGGCTTTCCACTAGATGTTGGAACAATGCCGCAGGGACTTCAAATCAAATCTAATCAAAGTGTATTTGTCACGTGCGCTGAATACAGTAGACCTGACAGTGATATGCTTACTTACAGGCTCTAAACAATAGTGCAAAAAAGGTATCAGGCTGAAAAATAACAGCAGCAAGGCTATATACAGTAGAGAGGCTACATACAGTAGAGAGGCTACATACAGTAGAGAGGCTACATACAGTAGAGAGGCTATATACAGTAGAGAGGCTACATACAGTAGAGAGGCTACATACAGTAGAGAGGCTATATACAGTAGAGAGGCTACATACAGTGGCGAGGCTATATACAGTAGAGAGGCTACATACAGTAGCGAGGCTATATACAGTAGAGAGGCTGCATACAGTAGCGAGGCTACATACAGTAGAGAGGCTATATACAGTGGCGAGGCTATATACAGTAGAGAGGCTACATACAGTAGAGAGGCTATATACAGTAGAGAGGCTACATACAGTAGAGAGGCTACATACAGTAGAGAGGCTATATACAGTAGAGAGGCTACATACAGTAGAGAGGCTACATACAGTGGCGAGGCTATATACAGTAGAGAGGCTACATACAGTAGAGAGGCTATATACAGTAGAGAGGCTACATACAGTAGAGAGGCTACATACAGTAGAGAGGCTATATACAGTAGAGAGGCTACATACAGTGGCGAGGCTATATACAGTAGAGAGGCTACATACAGTAGCGAGGCTATATACAGTAGAGAGGCTGCATACAGTAGCGAGGCTACATACAGTAGAGAGGCTATATACAGTAGAGAGGCTATATACAGTAGAGAGGCTATATACAGTAGAGAGGCTATATACAGTAGAGAGGCTACATACAGTAGAGAGGCTACATACAGTAGAGAGGCTATATACAGTAGAGAGGCTACATACAGTAGAGAGGCTATATACAGTAGAGAGGCTACATACAGTAGCGAGGCTATATACAGTAGAGAGGCTACATACAGTAGCGAGGCTATATACAGTAGAGAGGCTATATACAGTAGAGAGGCTACATACAGTATAAAGGCTATATACAGTAGAGAGGCTACATACAGTAGAGAGGCTATATACAGTAGAGAGGCTACATACAGTATAGAGGCTATATACAGTAGAGAGGCTACATACAGTAGAGAGGATATATACAGTAGAGAGGCTACATACAGTAGAGAGGCTATATACAGTAGAGAGGCTACATACAGTATAGAGGCTATATACAGTAGCGAGATTATATACAGTAGCGAGGCTATATACAGTGGAGAGGCTACATACAGTAGAGAGGCTACATACAGTAGCGAGGCTATATACAGTAGAGAGGCTACATACAGTAGAGAGGCTACATACAGTAGCGAGGCTATATACAGTAGCGAGGCTATATACAGTAGAGGCTAAAAACAGTAGCGAGGCTACATACAGTATAGAGGCTATGTACAGTAGCGAGGCTATATACAGTAGCGAGGCTATATACAGTAGAGAGGCTACATACAGTAGAGAGGCTACATACAGTAGCAAGGCTATATACAGTAGCGAGGCTATATACAGTAGAGAGGCTACATACAGTAGCGAGGCTATATACAGTAGCGAGGCTATATACAGTAGAGAGGCTACATACAGTAGAGAGGCTATATAGTAGAGAGGCTACATACAGTAGAGAGGCTATATACAGTAGAGAGGCTACATACAGTAGAGAGGCTACATACAGTAGAGATGCTATATACAGTAGCGAGGCTATATACAGTAGAGAGGCTATATACAGTAGCGAGGCTACATACAGTAGAGAGGCTATATACAGTAGCGAGGCTATATACAGTAGCGAGGCTATATACAGTAGTGAGGCTATATATATAGTTTAGCCCCAGTGATGTACTGGGCCATACGCACTACCCTCTGTAATGCCTTGAGGTCGGAGGCCGAGCAATTGCCGTATCAGGGAGTGATGCAACCAGTCAGGATGCTCTCGATGTTGCAGCTGTAGAACCTTTTAAGGATCTCAGGACCCATGCCAAATCGTATTAGTTTCATGAGGGGGAATAGGCTTTGTTGTGCCCTCTTCACGACTGTCTTGGTGTGTTTGGACCATTCTAGTTTGTTGGCGATGTGGACACCAAGGAACTTGAAGCTCTCAACCTGCTTCACTACAGCCCCGTCGATGAGAATGGGGGCGTGCTCGGTCCTCCTTCTCCTGTAGTCCACAATCATCTCCTTAGTCTTGATTACGTTGTGGGATAGGTTGTTATTCTGGCACCACCCAGCCAAGTCTCTGACCTCCTCCTGATAGGCTGTCTTGTTGTTGTCGGTGATCAGGCCTACCACTGCAAACTTAATGATGGTGTTGGAGTCGTGCCTGGCCATGCAGTCGTGGGTGAATAGGGAGTACAGTAAGGGACTGAGCACGCACACCTGGGGAGCTCCAGTGTTGAGGATCAGCTTGGCAGATGTGTTGCTACCTACCCTCACCACTTGGGGGCGACCAGTCAGGAAGTCCAGGATCCACTCCCTATTCTCCATTGTCTCCCTTTCTCTCTCTATTCTCCAGTGTCTCCCCTCTCTCTCTCTTTTCTCCAGTGTCTCCCTCTCTCTCTCTATTCTCCAGTGTCTCCCCTCTCTCTCTCTCTCTCTTTTCTCCAGTGTCTCCCTCTCTCTCTCTCTCTCTCTCTCTCTCTATTCGCCAGTGTCTCCCCTCTCTCTCTCTCTCTCCTTTCTCCAGTGTCTCCCCTCTCTCTCTCTATTCTCCAGTGTCTCCCCTCTCCCCATCTCCCTATTCTCAAGTGTCTCCCCTCTCTCCCTCTCCATATTTTCCAGTGTCTCCCCTCTCCCCATCTCCCTATTCTCCAGTGTCTCCCCTCTCCCCATCTCCCTATTCTCAAGTGTCTCCCCTATCTCCCTCTCCATATTATCCAGTCTCCCCTCTCCCCAACTCCCTATTCTCCAGTGTCTCCCCTCTCCCCAACTCCCTATTCTCCAGTGTCTCCCCTCTCCCCATCTCTCTATTCTCCAGTGTCTCCCCTCTCCCCATCTCCCTATTCTCCAGTGTCTCCACTCTATCTATCTCTCTCTCTCTCTCTCTCTCTCTCTCTCTCTCTCCCTATTCTCCAGTGTCTCCCCTCTCTCCCTCTCCCTATTCTCCAGTGTCTCCCCCTCTCCCCATCTCCCTATTCTCCAGTGTCTCCCCTCACCCCATCTCTCTATTCTCCAGTGTCTCCCCTCTCCCCATCTCCCTATTCTCCAGTGTCTCCCTCTATCTCTCTCTCTCTCTCTCTCTCTCTCTCTCTCTCTCTCTCTCTCTCTCTCTCTCTCTCTCTCTCTCTCTCTCTCTATTCTACAGTGTCTCCCCTCTCTCCCTCTCCCTATTCGCCAGTGTCTCCCCTCTCCCCAACTCCCTATACTCCAGTGTCTCCCCTCTCTCCCTCTCCCTATTCGCCAGTGTCTCCCCTCTCCCCATCTCCCTATTCTCCAGTGTCTCCCCTCTCCCCATCTCCCTATTCTCAAGTGTCTCCCCTCTCTCCCTCTCCATATTCTGCAGTGTCTCCCCTCTCCCCATCTCCCTATTCTCCAGTGTCTCCCCTCTCCCCATCTCCCTATTCTCAAGTGTCTCCCCTATCTCCCTCTCCATATTATCCAGTGTCTCCCCTCTCCCCATCTCCCTATTCTCCAGTGTCTCACCTCTCCCCAACTCCCTATTCTCCAGTGTCTCCCCTCTCCCCATCTCTCTATTATCCAGTGTCTCCCCTCTCCCCAACTCCCCATTCTCCAGTGTCTCCCCTCTCTCCCTCTCCCTATTCGCCAGTGTCTCCACTCTCCCCATCTCTATATTCTCCAGTATCTCCCCTCTCCCCATCTCTATATTCTCCAGTGCCCCCCTCTCTCTCTCTCTCTCTCTCTCTCTCTCTCTCTCTCTCTCTCTATTCTCCAGTGTCTCCCCTCTCCCCATCTCCCTATCCTCCAGTGTCTCCCTTCTCTCCCTCTCCCTATTCTCCAGTGTCTCCCATCTCTCCCTCTCCCTATTCTCCAGTGTCTCCTCTCACCCCCTCTCTCTCTCTCTCTCTCTCTCTCTCTCTCTCTCTCTCTCTCTCTCTCTCTCTCTCTCTATTCTCCAGTGTCTCCCTCTCCCCAGCTCCCTATTCTCCAGTGTCTCCCCTCTCCCCAACTCCCTATTCTCCAGTGTCTCCCCTCTCTCCCTCTCCCTATTCTCCAGTGTCTCCCCTCTCCCCAACTCCCTATTCTCCAGTGTCTCCCCTCTCTCCCTCTCCCTATTCGCCAGTGTCTCCCCTCTCCCCAACTCCCTATTCTCCAGTGTCTCCCCTCTCTCCCTCTCCCTATTCTCCAGTGTCTCCCCTCTCTCCCTCTCCCTATTCGCCAGTGTCTCCCCTCTCCCCAACTCCCTATTCTCCAGTGTCTCCCCTCTCTCCCTCTCCCTATTCTCCAGTGTCTCCCCTCTCTCCCTCTCCCTATTCGCCAGTGTCTCCCCTCTCCCCATCTCTCTATTCTCCAGTGTCTCCCCTCTCCCCATCTCCCTATTCTCCAGTGTCTCCCTTCTCTCCCTCTCCCTATTCTCCAGTGTCTCCCATCTCTCCCTCTCCCTATTCTCCAGTGTCTCCTCTCACCCCATCTCTCTCTCTCTCTCTCTCTCTCTCTCTCTCTCTCTCTCTCTCTCTCTCTCTCTCTCTCTCTCTCTCTCTCTCTCTCTCTCTCTCTATTCTCCAGTGTCTCCCCTCTCTCCCTCTCCCTATTCTCCAGTGTCTCCCCTCTCCCCAACTCCCTATTCTCCAGTGTCTCCCCTCTCTCCCTCTCCCTATTTGCCAGTGTCTCCCCTCTCCCCAGCTCCCTATTCTCCAGTGTCTCCCCTCTCCCCAACTCCCTATTCTCCAGTGTCTCCCCTCTCTCCCTCTCCCTATTCTCCAGTGTCTCCCCTCTCCCCAACTCCCTATTCTCCAGTGTCTCCCCTCTCTCCCTCTCCCTATTCGCCAGTGTCTCCCCTCTCCCCAACTCCCTATTCTCCAGTGTCTCCCCTCTCTCCCTCTCCCTATTCTCCAGTGTCTCCCCTCTCTCCCTCTCCCTATTCGCCAGTGTCTCCCCTCTCCCCAACTCCCTATTCTCCAGTGTCTCCTCCTCTGTCTCTTCTTCCCCTGTTCTTCACCATGTCTCCTATTCTTCATTATTCTTCAGCGTGTCTGGTCTCCACAACCTGTTCTCTTGCTCTGGGTTTAACTCACCACCAGGCGCTCTAAAGCCAGATTAAGTTAATCTGATACCATCCTAGTTGCACATTTTATTTATCAATTCAATATGACACTGCAGTGACTCCGTGCCAACATATGTAATTACTATGGAACAATTATGTGATTGAATGTCCTTTACTTCCTAAGGGAGGGGCGGTGCAACTGTTTGATGGTGTGAAGGAGCATCTTGTCAATCTTCAAGACCAATCAGAGCCCTGTAAGTACATCCTGTTTATCAACAATATTTTTGAAAACAGATCTAGTGTCAATGAATATTTATTCTCATTTACTCTTTAATAAATAAAAAGAGACACTTTTGAATGCCAAGGGTAGGCCCTGAGTATGCTGTACTGACTGATTCTGTTCGGTTCTGTTGAAAACAGACCACCAACTGAACTCAGTTTAAATTCAGTTCTTGATGTTTTAGAACAGGCTACATCCAGTGAGGGATGGGAGATGTAGTAGTTCTGCCGTCCTCTGATCTCTTTTCTCTTCATCTTCCATGTCACGAAACAAAACCAAACTGTCACGTGCATAGAGGACTTTGTTAGTTTAATATATCTCCTCCCTTTCTTCCCAATGCCAGTGAAAAGGGAGAAGGAGGTGTGTGTTACCGCTCTTATAACCCCTACCCAGAGGCAGCCAGTATCCAGACCTACCCAGAGGCAGCCAGTATCCAGACCTACCCAGAGGCAGCCAGTATCCAGACCTACCCAGAGGCAGCTAGTTTCCAGACCTACCAGAGACAGCCAGTATCCAGATCTACCCAGAGGCAGCCAGTTTCCAGACCTACCAGGGGCAGCCAGTATCCAGACCTACCCAGAGGCAGCCAGTATCCAGACCTACCCAGCCAGTATCCAGACCTACCCAGAGGCAGCCAGTATCCAGACCTACCAAGAGGCAGCCAGTATCCAAACCTACCAAGAGGCAGCCAGTATCCAGACCTACCCAGAGACAGCCAGTATCCAGACCTACCCAGCCAGTATCCAGACCTATCCAGAGGCAGCCAGTATCCAGACCTACCCAGAGGCAGCCGGTATCCAGACCTACCCAGAGGCATCCAGTATCCAGATCTACCCAGAGGCAGCCAGTTTCCAGACCTACCAGAGACAGCCAGTATCCAGACCTACCCAGCCAGTATCCAGACCTACCCAGAGGCAGCCAGTATCCAGACCTTCCCAGAGGCAGCCAGTTTCCAGACCTACCAGAGGCAGCCAGTATCCAGACCTAACCAGAGGCAGCCAGTATCCAGACCTACCCAGCCAGTATCCAGACCTACCCAGAGGCAGGCAGTATCCATACCTACCCAGAGGCAGCCAGTATCCAGACCTACCCAGAGGCAGCCAGTATCCAGACCTACCCAGAGGCAGCCAGTATCCAGACCTACCCAGAGGCAGCCAGTTTCCAGACCTACCAGAGACAGCCAGTATCCAGACCTACCCAGAGGCAGCCAGTTTCCAGACCTACCAGGGGCAGCCAGTATCCAGACCTACCCAGCCAGTATCCAGACCTACCCAGAGGCAGCCAGTATCCAGACCTACCCAGAGGCAGCCGGTATCCAGACCTACCCAGAGGCATCCAGTATCCAGACCTACCCAGAGGCAGCCAGTATCCAGACCTTCCCAGAGGCAGCCAGTTTCCAGACCTACCAGAGGCAGCCAGTATCCAGACCTAACCAGAGGCAGCCAGTATCCAGACCTACCCAGCCAGTATCCAGACCTACCCAGAGGCAGGCAGTATCCATACCTACCCAGAGGCAGCCAGTATCCAGACCTACCCAGAGGCAGCCAGTATCCAGACCTACCAGAGGCACCCAGAGGCAGCCAGTATCCAGACCTACCCAGAGGCAGCCAGTTTCCAGACCTACCAGAGACAGCCAGTATCCAGACCTACCCAGAGGCAGCCAGTTTCCAGACCTACCAGGGGCAGCCAGTATCCAGACCTACCCAGCCAGTATCCAGACCTACCCAGAGGCAGCCAGTATCCAGACCTACCCAGAGGCAGCCGGTATCCAGACCTACCCAGAGGCATCCAGTATCCAGACCTACCCAGAGGCAGCCAGTTTCCAGACCTACCAGAGACAGCCAGTATCCAGACCTACCCAGCCAGTATCCAGACCTACCCAGAGGCAGCCAGTATCCAGACCTTCCCAGAGGCAGCCAGTTTCCAGACCTACCAGAGGCAGCCAGTATCCAGACCTAACCAGAGGCAGCCAGTATCCAGACCTACCCAGCCAGTATCCAGACCTACCCAGAGGCAGCCAGTATCCAGACCTACCCAGAGGCATCCAGTATCCAGACCTACCCAGAGGCAGCCAGTTTCCAGACCTACCAGAGACAGCCAGTATCCAGACCTACCCAGCCAGTATCCAGACCTACCCAGAGGCAGCCAGTATCCAGACCTTCCCAGAGGCAGCCAGTTTCCAGACCTACCAGAGGCAGCCAGTATCCAGACCTACCCAGCCAGTATCCAGACCTACCCAGAGGCAGCCAGTATCCAGACCTACCCAGAGGCAGCCAGTATCCAGACCTACCCAGAGGCATCCAGTATCCAGACCTACCCAGAGGCAGCCAGTTTCCAGACCTACCAGAGACAGCCAGTATCCAGACCTACCCAGCCAGTATCCAGACCTTCCCAGAGGCAGCCAGTATCCAGACCTTCCCAGAGGCAGCCAGTTTCCAGACCTACCAGAGGCAGCCAGTATCCAGACCTAACCAGAGGCAGCCAGTATCCAGGCCTACCCAGCCAGTATCCAGACCTACCCAGAGGCAGCCAGTATCCAGACCTACCCAGAGGCAGCCAGTATCCAGACCTACCAGAGGCAGCCAGTATCCAGACCTACCCAGAGGCAGCCAGTATCCAGACCTACCCAGAGGCAGCCAGTTTCCAGACCTACCAGAGGCAGCCAGTATCCAGACCTACCAGAGGCAGCCAGTATCCAGAACTACCCAGAGGCAGCCAGTTTCCAGACCTACCAGGGGCAGCCAGTATCCAGACCTACCAGAGGCAGCCAGTATCCAGACCTACCCAGAGGCCGTCTCACTCCCTACGTCCCTCCTTCCCCTACTCCCTACAGCCCTCCTTGCCTCACACCCTACAGGGGGTGTGTGTGTTACCGCTCTTATGGAGGTGTGTTGTACCGCTCTTATGACCCCTACCCAGAGGCAGCCAGTCCAGATCCAGCACCTACCCAGAGGCAGCCAGTATCCAAACCTACCCAGAGGCAGCCAGTTTCCAGACCTACCAGAGGCAGCCTGTATCCAGACCTACCAGAGTCAGCCAGTATCCAGGACCTACCAGAGGCAGCCAGTATCCAGACCTACCCAGAGGCAGCCAGTATCCAGACCTACCCAGCCAGTATCCAGACCTACCCAGAGGCAGCCAGTATCCAGACCTACCCAGAGGCAGCCAGTATCCAGACCTACCCAGAGGCAGCCAGTATCCAGACCTACCCAGAGGCAGCCAGTTTCCAGACCTACCCAGAGGCAGCCAGTATCCAGACCTACCCAGAGGCAGCCAGTATCCAGACCTACCCAGAGGCAGCCAGGCAGCCAGTATCCAGACCTACCCAGAGGCAGCCAGTATCCAGACCTACCCAGAGGCAGCCATTTCCAGACCTACCAGAGGCAGCCAGTATCCAGAACTACCCAGCCAGAGGCAGCCAGTATCCAGACCTACCCAGAGGCAGCCAGTATCCAGACCTACCCAGAGGCAGCCAGTATCCAGACCTACCCAGCCAGGCAGACCTACCCAGAGGCAGCCAGTATCCAGACCTACCCAGAGGCAGCCAGTATCCAGACCTACCCAGAGGCAGCCAGTATCCAGACAGTTCCAGACCTACCAGAGGCCAGAGACAGCCAGTATCCAGACCTACCCAGAGGCAGCCAGTATCCAGACCTACCCAGAGGCAGCCAGTTTCCAGACCCCTCCAGACCCCAGCCAGATCCAGACCTGACCCAGAGGCAGCCAGTATCCAGACCTACCCAGAGGCAGCCCCAGAAGCAGCCAGTATCCAGACCTACCCAGAGGCAGCCAGTTTCCAGACCTACCAGAGGCAGCCAGTATCCAGACCTACCCAGAGGCAGCCAGTTTCCAGACCTACCAGAGGCAGCCAGTTTCCAGACCTACCAGAGGCAGCCAGTATCCAGACCTACCCAGAGGCAGCCAGTATCCAGACCTACCCAGCCAGTATCCAGACCTACCCAGAGGCAGCCAGTATCCAGACCTACCCAACCAGTATCCAGACCTACCCAGATGCAGCCAGTATCCAGACCTACCCAGAGGCAGCCAGTATCCAGACCTACCCAGAGGCAGCCAGTATCCAGACCTACCCAGAGGCAGCCAGTTTCCAGACCTACCAGAGGCAGCCAGTATCCAGAACTACCCAGAGGCAGCCAGTATCCAGACCTACCCAGCCAGTATCCAGACCTACCCAGAGGCAGCCAGTATCCAGACCTACCCAGAGGCAGCCAGTATCCAGACCTACCCAGAGGCAGCCATTTCCAGACCTACCAGAGGCAGCCAGTATCCAGAACTACCCAGAGGCAGCCAGTATCCAGACCTACCCAGAGGCAGCCAGTATCCAGACCTACCCAGCCAGTATCCAGACCTACCCAGAGGCAGCCAGTATCCAGACCTACCAAGAGGCAGCCAGTATCCAGACCTACCAAGAGGCAGCCAGTATCCAGACCTACCCAGAGACAGCCAGTATCCAGACCTACCCAGCCAGTATCCAGACCTACCCAGAGGCAGCCAGTATCCAGACCTACCCAGAGGCAGCCAGTATCCAGACCTACCCAGAGGCAGCCAGTTTCCAGACCTACCAGAGACAGCCAGTATCCAGACCTACCCAGAGGCAGCCAGTTTCCAGACCTACCCAGCCAGTATCCAGACCTACCCAGAGGCAGCCAGTATCCAGACCTACCAGAGGCTACAGGGTGTGTGTGTTACCACTCTTATGGAGGTGTGTGTTACCGCTCTTATGACCCCTACCCAGAGGCAGCCAGTATCCAGACCTACCCAGAGGCAGCCAGTATCCAGACCTACCCAGAGGCAGCCAGTTTCCAGACCTACCAGAGGCAGCCAGTATCCAGATCTACCCAGAGGCAGCCAGTTTCCAGACCTACCAGAGGCAGCCAGTATCCAGACCTACCCAGAGGCAGCCAGTATCCAGACCTACCCAGAGGCAGTCTCACTCCCTACGTCCCTCCTTCCCCTACTCCCTACAGCCCTCCTTGCCTCACACCCTACAGGGTGTGTGTGTTACCGCTCTTATGGAGGTGTGTGTTACCGCTCTTATGACCCCTACCCAGAGGCAGCCAGTATCCAAACCTACCCAGAGGCAGCCAGTTTCCAGACCTACCAGAGGCAGCCTGTATCCAGACCTACCAGAGGCTACAGGGTGGCAGTGTTCCAGACCTACCAGAGGCAGCCTTATGACCCAGAGGCAGCCAGTATCCAGACCCAGAGGCAGCCAGTATCCAGACCTACCACAGCCAGTATCCAGGCAGCCAGTTCCAGACCTACCAGAGGCAGCCAGTATCCAGACCTACCCAGAGGCAGCCAGTATCCAGACCTACCAGAGGCAGCCAGTATCCAGACCTACCCAGAGGCAGCCAGACCAGTATCCAGACCTACCCAGAGGCAGCCAGTATCCAGACCTCCAGATCCCTACCCAGCCAGTATCCAGACCTACCCAGGCAGCCAGGACCTCCAGACCTACCCAGCCAGTATCCAGACCTACCCAGAGGCAGCCAGTATCCAGACCTGACCCCTACCCAGAGGCAGCCCAGAGGCAGCCAGTATCCAGACCTAGCCCAGAGGCAGCCAGTATCCAGACCTACCCCAGCCAGTATCCAGACCTACCCAGAGGCAGCCAGTATCCAGACCTACCCAGAGGCAGCCAGTTTCCAGACCTACCAGAGGCAGCCAGTATCCAGACCTACCAGAGGCTACAGGTGTGTGTGTGTTACCGCTCTTATGGAGGTGTGCAGCCTCTTATGACCCCCTACCCAGAGGCAGCCAGTATCCAGACCTACCCAGCAGGTATCCAGCCAGTATCCAGACCTACCCCTACCCAGAGGCAGCCAGTATCCAGACCTACCCAGAGGCAGCCAGTCCAGACCTACCCCAGCCAGTATCCAGATCTACCCAGCCAGTTTCCAGACCTACCAGAGCAGCCAGTATCCAGACCTACCCAGAGGCAGCCAGTATCCAGACCTACCCAGCCAGGCTATCCAGCCCTACTTGCCTCACACCCTACAGGGTGTGTGTGTTACCACTCTTATGGAGGTGTGTGTTACCGCTCTTATGACCCCTACCCAGAGGCAGCCAGTATCCAGACCTACCCAGAGGCAGCCAGTATCCAGACCTACCCAGAGGCAGCCAGTATCCAGACCTACCAGAGGCCAGGCACCAGTATCCAGATCTACCCAGAGGCAGCCAGTTTCCAGACCTACCAGAGGCAGCCAGTATCCAGACCTACCCAGAGGCAGCCAGTTTCCAGTGTGTCCCAGACCTGTTTCCAGACCTACAGGGTGTGTGTGTTACCAGCCTCTTATGGAGGTGACCTACCCAGAGGCAGCCAGTATCCAGACCTACCCAGAGGCAGTGTTCCAGACCGCTCTTATGACCCTACCCAGAGGCAGCCAGTATCCAGGCACCTCCAGACCTACCCAGAGGCAGCCAGTATCCAGACCTACCCAGAGGCAGCCAGTATCCAGACCTACCAGAGGCAGCCAGTATCCAGACCTACCCAGAGGCAGCCAGTATCCAGACCTACCCAGAGGCAGCCAGTTTCCAGACCTACCAGAGGCAGCCAGTATCCAGACCTACCCAGAGGCAGCCAGTTCCAGACCCTCCATGGAGGCAGCCAGTATCCAGACCTACCCAGAGGCAGCCAGTATCCAGACCTACCCAGAGGCAGCCAGTATCCAGACCTACCCAGAGGCAGCCAGTTTCCAGACCTACCAGAGGCAGCCAGTATCCAGACCTACCAGAGGCAGCCAGGCAGCCTTATGGAGTGTTACCGCCAGACCTACCCAGCAGGCAGCCAGTTCCAGACCTACCAGAGGCAGCCAGTATCCAGAGGCAGGCAGCCAGTATCCAGACCTACCCAGCCAGTATCCAGCAGCCAGGGTGTATCCAGACCACCTTATGGAGGTGTGTGTTCCAGCTCTTATGACCCCCTACCCAGAGGCAGCCAGTATCCAGACCTACCCAGAGGCAGCCAGTATCCAGACCTACCCAGAGGCAGCCAGTATCCAGACCTACCAGAGGCAGCCAGTATCCAGACCTACCCAGAGGCAGCCAGTATCCAGACCTACCCAGAGGCAGCCAGTTCCAGACCTACCAGAGGCAGCCAGTATCCAGACCTACCAGAGGCTACAGTTACCACTCTTATGGAGGTGTGTGTTAGATGACCCCTACCCAGAGGCAGCCAGTATCCAGACCTACCCAGAGGCAGCCAGTATCCAGACCTACCCAGAGGCAGCCAGTTTCCAGACCTACCAGAGGCAGCCAGTATCCAGATCTACCCAGAGGCAGCCAGTTTCCAGACCTACCAGAGGCAGCCAGTATCCAGACCTACCCAGAGGCAGCCAGTATCCAGACCTACCCAGAGGCAGTCTCACTCCCTACGTCCCTCCTTCCCCTACTCCCTACAGCCCTCCTTGCCTCACACCCTACAGGGTGTGTGTGTTACCGCTCTTATGGAGGTGTGTGTTACCGCTCTTATGACCCCTACCCAGAGGCAGCCAGTATCCAGACCTACCCAGAGGCAGCCAGTATCCAGACCTACCCAGAGGCAGCCAGTATCCAGACCTACCCAGAGGCAGCCAGTATCCAGACCTACCAGAGGCAGCCAGTATCCAGGCAGCCTACCCAGAGGCAGCCAGTATCCAGACCCAGAGGCAGCCAGTTTCCAGACCTACCAGAGGCAGCCAGTATCCAGATCTACCCAGAGGCAGCCAGTTTCCAGACCTACCAGAGGCAGCCAGTATCCAGACCTACCCAGAGGCAGCCAGTATCCAGACCTACCCAGAGGCAGTCTCACTCCCTACGTCCCTCCTTCCCCTACTCCCTACAGCCAGAGGCAGCCAGTATCCAGACCTCACACCCTACAGGGTGTGTGTGTGTTACCGCTCTTATGGAGGTGTGTGTTACCGCTCTTATGACCCCTACCCAGAGGCAGCCAGTATCCAGACCTACCCAGAGGCAGCCATCCAGACCTACCCAGAGGCAGCCAGTATCCAGACCTACCCAGAGGCAGACCTACCCAGAGAGGCAGCCAGTATCCAGACCTCCAGAGCCTCCAGACCCCAGAGGCAGCCAGTCCAGACCTCCAGACCTACCCAGAGGCAGCCAGTATCCAGACCTACCCAGAGGCAGCCAGTATCCAGACCTACCCAGAGGCAGCCAGTATCCAGACCTACCCAGAGGCAGCCAGTTTCCAGACCTACCAGAGGCAGCCAGTATCCAGACCTACCAGAGGCTACAGGGTGTGTGTGTTACCACTCTTATGGAGGTGTGTGTTACCGCTCTTATGACCCCTACCCAGAGGCAGCCAGTATCCAGACCTACCCAGAGGCAGCCAGTATCCAGACCTACCCAGAGGCAGCCAGTTTCCAGACCTACCAGAGGCAGCCAGTATCCAGATCTACCCAGAGGCAGCCAGTTTCCAGACCTACCAGAGGCAGCCAGTATCCAGACCTACCCAGAGGCAGCCAGTATCCAGACCTACCCAGAGGCAGTCTCACTCCCTACGTCCCTCCTTCCCCTACTCCCTACAGCCCTCCTTGCCTCACACCCTACAGGTTGTGTGTGTGTTACCGCTCTTATGGAGGTGTGTGTTACCGCTCTTATGACCCCTACCCAGAGGCAGCCAGTATCCAAACCTACCCAGAGGCAGCCAGTTTCCAGACCTACCAGAGGCAGCCTGTATCCAGACCTACCCAGAGGCAGCCAGTATCCAGACCTACCCAGAGGCAGTCTCACTCCCTACGTCCCTCCTTCCCCTACTCCCTACAGCCCTCCTTGCCTCACACGCTGCAGCCCTCCTTGCTGTCTGGTTGCCTTGGCCCCTCAATTTGGCCCACACACACCCCCCGTCCTTCTCCGATGCAAATCGGGTATAAAACAGCCCGCTCCCCCACCCTCCTCTCCCCTCTCTCCTTCCAGTCTTTCCTCAGTAACAATGCTATTGGAGCCCCGTCTTTCCTTTATTCCCTCTCTCCTTCTGTCCCTCCCTCCTTCCCTATCCAGCAACACCAACATCTGTGAGTCTTCCCGGGCCTCGGCCCATTCTCCCCCTAACTGCTCCATTATCAGGCTTCATTCACGTGTAAATGCAGCCAGTGATACTTTTGATGGGCCTTTTATCCACAACGCAGAGTCAGAGGAGAGGAGAGGTAGGGGCAGCTGTGGAGGAGAGGGAAGGGGGCTGGGGTAGGAGGAGGGAAAGGGGCGAGGAGGGGGACAATGTAGGGACAATTGTGAAAAGGGGTTCCAAGTCTTTTTTGTGAAATCATTTTGGGCTGTTGGTGGGACAGACAAGTCGTCCTCTTTCCTCTCCTCTATCCTTCTTTCCTCTCTATCCTTCTTTCCTTTCCTCTCCCCTATCCCTCTTTCCTCTCCTCTATCCTTCTTTCCTCTCCTTTATCCCTCTATCCTTTCCTCTATTCCTCTTTCCTCTGTTCCGGGGCTCTGAACCTGGGCTCTGTTCCTCGGCTCTGAACCTGGGCTCTGTTCCTCGGCTCTGAACCTGGACTCTGAACCTGGGCTCTGAACCTGGGCTCTGAACCTGGGCTCTGAACCTGGGCTCTGTTCCGGGGATCTGTTCCGGGGCTCTGAACCTGGGCTCTGTTCCTGGGCTCTGTACCTAGGCTCTGTACCTGAGCTGTTCTGGGGCTCTGTTCCTGGAATCTGAACCTGGGCTCTGAACCTGAGCTCTGTTCCGGGGCTCTGTTCCTTGGCTCTCTACCTGGGCTCTGTTCCTGGGCTCTGTACCTGGGTGCTCTGTACCTGAGCTCTGTTCCGGGGCTCTGTTCCTGGGCTCTGTTCCGGGGCTCTGTTCCGGGGCTCTGTTCCTGGGCTCTGTTCCGGGGCTCTGTTCCGGGGCTCTGAACCTGGGCTCTGTTCCTGGGCTCTGTACCTAGGCTCTGTACCTGAGCTCTGTTCTGGGGCTCTGTTCCTGGGCTCTGAACCTGGGCTCTGAACCTGGGCTCTGTTCCGGGGCTCTCCTGGTGGGGATAGGGAAGTGAAGGTGGGTAAAACGGAGGGGGAGGTCTCCTAAAACTGCTAGGTTATCCCCAGAAGAAGAGTCTATCTGAGGCCGACTACTACTGTAGAACTGACTGCAACTCAACAGTCTTTAGTACAACACCTCAGAGACACATCAGTATAGATACATTTGAATTTGGAAGTTTACATACACTTAGGTTGGAGTCATTAAAACTAGTTTTTCAACCACTCCACAAATTTCTATAGTTTTCTATAGTTTTCTACTTTGTGCATGACACAAGTCATTGTTCCAACAATTGTTTACAGACAGATTATTTCACTTATAATTCACTGTATCACAATTCCAGTGGGTCAGATGTTTACATACACTAAGTTGACTGTGCCTTTAAACAGCTTGGAAAATTCCAGATAATTATGTCATGGCTTTAGAAGCTTCTGATAGGCTAATTGACATCATTTGAGTCAATTGGAGGTGTACCTGCGGATGTATTTCAAGGCCTACCTTCAAACTCAGTGCCTCTTTGCTTGACATCACAAGAAATCAGCCAAGACCTCAGAAAAAAATGTGTGGTTCATCCTTGGGAGCAATTTCCAAATGCCTGAAGGTACCACGTTCATCTGTGCAAATAATAGTACGCAAGTATGAACACCATGGGACCACACAGCCACTAAGGAAGGAGATGCGTTCTGTCATCATTTTATTTAACTAGGCAAGTCAGTTAAGAACAAATTCTTATTTTCAATGATGGCCTAGGAACAGTGGGTTAACTGCCTGTTCAGGGGCAGAATGAGAGATTTGAACCTTGTCAGCTCGGGGGTTTGAACTTGCAACCTTCCGGTTACTAGTCCAATGCCTTAACCACTAGGCTACCCCGCCGCCCATGTGTCTTAGAGATGAACGTACTTTGGTGTGAAAAAGTGCAAATCAATCCCAGAACAGCAGCAAAGGACGTTGTGAAGATGCTGGAGGAAACAGGTACAAAAGTATCTATATCCACAGTAAAACGAGTCCAATATTGGCATAACCTGAAAGGCTGCTCAGCAAATAGGAAGCCACTGTTCCAAAACCGCCATAAAAAAGCCAGACTACGGTTTGCAACTGCACATGGGGTCAAAGATCGTACTTTTTAGAGAAATATCCTCTGGTCTGATGAAACGAAGATAGAACTGTTTGGGCATAATGACCATCGTTATGTTTGAAGGAAAAAGGGGGAGGCTTGCCAGCTGAAGAACACCATCCCAACCTTGAAGCACGGGGTGGCAGCATCATGTTGTGGGGGATCTTTGCTGCAGGAGACTCTGGTGCACTTCACAAAATAGATGGTATCATGAGGATTGAAAATGATGTGGATATATTAAAGCAACATCTCAAGACATCAGTCAGGAAGTTAAAGCGTAGCCGCAAATGCATACTTCGAAGTTGAGGCAAAATGGCTTAAGGACAGCAAAGTCAAGGTATTGGAGTGGCTATCACAAATCCCTGACCTCAGTCCCATAGAAAATGTGTGTGCAGAACTGAAAAAGTGTGTGAGAGCAAAGAGGCCTACAAACCTGACTCAGTTACACCAGCTCTGTCAGGAGGAATGGGCCAAAATTCACCCAACTTATTGTGGGAAGCTTGTGGAAGGCTACCCAAAACATTTGACCCAAGTTAAACAATTTAAAGGCAATGCTACCAAATACTAATTGAGTGTATGTAAACTTCTGACCAACTGGGAATGTGATGAAATAAATTAAAGCTGAAATAAATCCTTCTCTCTACAATCAGAGGCAGCTGTTTATCGTTGTCTCTGATTGGGGATCATACTTAGGCAGCCCTTTCCCACCTTCAGTTGTGGGATCTTGTTTTTGGACAGTTACTGTGTATCCTGCAGAACGGTACGTTTGTTTATCTTTTGTTGTTTTTTTGGTGTTCGTCGAAATAAAGAAAGATGTACGCTAACCACGCTGCGCCTTGGTCTCATTCCAACAACGGACGTAACACAACTGTATAGTCTGGGACTTTGAAATAGAGGTAATTCTATTCTCTTGAAGTAAACAACTACGTAGTCAGGTGTTTTATAAAAATAGTTTTACAAGTGAAGAATTTGTGTATGAATTTCTAGGAATGATTAGATATCAGAGTGTAGACTGTAGTGTAGGGTTTTCTGAGGTGGCACATCCTCGTTCTCTCCACTCTATTTAATAGGCTTTCTGGTGTAGATCAGAACCTATTGTGTGTTTTTGGGGTTTTGTTTGTGTGAGGGAATGTTTTTGTCATATGTGTTTCTGTTAACGACTGTGTGTGAGTCTATGTGTGAATGTCCACTCCCCTGTTTGACTCCATAGTAGAGGGGCCTGTGAGAATGTCCACTCCCCTGACTGACCCCGTAGTAGAGGGGCCTGTGAGAATGTCCACTCCCCTGACTGACCCCGTAGTAGAGGGGCCTGTGAGAATGTCCACTCCCCTGTTTGACCCCATAGTAGAGGGGCCTGTGAGAATGTCCACTCCCCTGACTGACCCCGTAGTAGAGGGGCCTGTGAGAATGTCCACTCCCCTGACTGACCCCGTAGTAGAGGGGCCTGTGAGAATGTCCACTCCCCTGTTTGACTCCATAGTAGAGGGGACTGTGTGAATGTCCACTCCCCTGTTTGACTCCATAGTAGAGGGGACTGTGAGAATGTCCACTCCCTGTTTGACTCCATAGTAGAGGGGACTGTGAGAATGTCCACTCCCCTGACTGACCCCGTAGTAGAGGGGCCTGTGAGAATGTCCACTCCCTGACTGACCCCGTAGTAGAGGGGCCTGTGAGAATGTCCACTCCCTGTTTGACTCCATAGTAGAGGGGCCTGTGAGAATGTCCACTCCCTGTTTGACTCCATAGTAGAGGGGACTGTGAGAATGTCCACTCCCCTGTTTGACTCCATAGTAGAGGGGACTGTGTGAATGTCCACTCCCCTGTTTGACTCCATAGTAGAGGGGACTGTGAGAATGTCCACTCCCTGTTTGACTCCATAGTAGAGGGGCCTGTGAGAATGTCCACTCCCCTGTTTGACCCCGTAGTAGAGGGGCCTGTGAGAATGTCCACTCCCTGACTGACCCCGTAGTAGAGGGGACTGTGTGAATGTCCACTCCCTGTTTGACTCCATAGTAGAGGGGCCTGTGAGAATGTCCACTCCCCTGACTGACCCCGTAGTAGAGGGGCCTGTGAGAATGTCCACTCCCTGACTGACCCCGTAGTAGAGGGCCTGTGAGAATGTCCACTCCCCTGTTTGACTCCATAGTAGAGGGGCCTGTGAGAATGTCCACTCCCTGTTTGACCCCGTAGTAGAGGGGACTGTGTGAATGTCCACTCCCTGTTTGACTCCATAGTAGAGGGGACTGTGAGAATGTCCACTCCCTGTTTGACCCCATAGTAGAGGGGCCTGTGAGAATGTCCACTCCCCTGACTGACCCCGTAGTAGAGGGGACTGTGTGAATGTCCACTCCCCTGTTTGACTCCATAGTAGAGGGGACTGTGTGAATGTCCACTCCCCTGTTTGACTCCATAGTAGAGGGGACTGTGAGAATGTCCACTCCCCTGTTTGACCCCATAGTAGAGGGGCCTGTGTGAATGTCCACTCCCCTGTTTGACTCCATAGTAGAGGGGACTGTGAGAATGTCCACTCCCCTGTTTGACTCCATAGTAGAGGGGACTGTGAGAATGTCCACTCCCCTGTTTGACCCCATAGTAGAGGGGCCTGTGTGAATGTCCACTCCCCTGTTTGACTCCATAGTAGAGGGGACTGTGAGAATGTCCACTCCCCTGTTTGACTCCATAGTAGAGGGGACTGTGAAAGGTGTGATTTGAGTTCTTCTGACCTCTGCAAACAAAGTGTTTGGTGTCCGTGGCGCAGGGGTCTCCACGACAACCTGAATACAAAAGTTGACCAGAGCACAGAATGTGAGCCAGGGATGACCTTGGTGTTCTCTCTCTGTGTGTGTTGGGGGTAGTGGTATTCAGCCTGCCATTCCCTTCTTCTCAGGACCGGGGTTATATTGGGACCTGGGTTACATGGAGACCTGGGTTACATGGAGACCTGGGTTACATGGAGACCTGGGTTACATGGAGACCTGGGTTACATGGAGACCTGGGTTACATGGAGACCTGGGTTACATGGAGACCTGGGTTACATGGAGACCTGGGTTACATGGAGACCTGGGTTACATGAGGACCTGGGTTACATGGATACCTGGGTTACATGAGGAAATACATGGAGACCTGGGTTACATGGAGACCTGGGTTACATGGAGACCTGGGTTACATGGAGAACTGGGTTACATGGAGACCTGGGTTACATGGAGACCTGGGTTACATGGAGACCTGGGTTACATGGAGAACTGGGTTACATGGAGATCTGGGTTATATGAGGACCTGGGTTACATGGATACCTGGGTTACATGAGGAAATACATGGAGACCTGGGTTACATGGAGACCTGGGTTACATGAGGAAATACATGGAGACCTGGGTTACATGGAGACCTGGGTTACATGAGGAAATACATGGAGACCTGGGTTACATGAGGAAATACATGGAGACCTGGGTTACATGGAGACCTGGGTTACATGAGGAAATACATGGAGACCTGGGTTACATGAGGAAATACATGGAGACCTGGGTTACATGGAGACCTGGGTTACATGAGGAAATACATGGAGACCTTGGTTACATGGAGATCTGGGTTACATGGAGACCTGGGTTACATGAGGAAATACATGGAGACCTGGGTTACATGGAGACCTGGGTTACATGGAGACCTGGGTTACATGGAGACCTGGGTTACATGGAGACCTGGGTTACATGGAGACCTGGGTTACATAGAGACCTGGGTTACATAGAGACCTGGGTTACATGGAGACCTGGGTTACCCCCTTCACACACACACACACACACACACACACACACACACACACACACACACACACACACACACACACACACACACACACACACACACACACACACACACACACACGCACAGAGAAAATGTCTCCTCACATCTCCAGCCAGCAAGATGAATGAGATTATTCCCACCCACAGATAACAACCATAATGACCATAATAAGAATAAGAGAGGGGATGCTTTGAGCCCGCCGTTCAGACACCCTTTCCCCTCCCACCCACACAGAGCTATCCCAGAATGCACCTACACGGAGCATGTGACGCATGTTCCTCTTTTCCCTCCTTCTCTCCATCCTCCTCCACCCGTCCGTTCACTCCACCTGCACTGTGCAGCTCCCAGTCTCTGCTACAGCCTCTGAAAAATACCTACAGGATCATATTGAAACGGACGGAAACAGGCTGAACTTGGGAGGGACTACCTGAACTTGGGAGGGACTACCTGAACTTGTCCAAAAACAATCTCTTGTTTTAGTTTTCCGTTGCAAACATGGTTTTCCGTTTCCCTTTGCATATTCTAATGAATACGATCCAGGACAATGAAGGCAGACCAGACAGACACTGAGTCCACAGTGTCTCTGCCCCCTGACCTCTAAGTCTCTCTGATGGGAAATCGACAGTCAGGGTGGGGGGTGTGAAAGACTTCAGTGGTTTTTGCGAGAGAGTGTACCTTCCTTCCACAAAGGAGAAATTATAAGAGAGGAGTGATTGGCTTCTGTTTTTAGAAGTGTGCTGAGGTACCAAGTCAATATTCATTGCCTTTCCTCTGCACTGAGGCAAGCATTACTCTTCTTTATAGCTGCTGGGGAGAGGGAGAGGGAAGCAGAGAGAGATGGAGAGAGAGATGGAGATAGAGATGGAGAGAGGGGGAAGGAGAGAGAGATGGAGATAGAGATGGAGAGAGAGATGGAGAGAGGGGGAAGGAGAGAGAGATGGAGAGAGAGATGGAGATAGAGATGGAGAGAAGGGGAAGAAGAGAGAGATGGAGAGAGAGATGGAGAGAGAGATGGAGAGAGAGGGAAGGAGAGCGAGAAGGAGAAAGAGAGGAAGGCGAGGTAGATAGATCATTTAAAAAAGTTAAATAAACAATTAAAAATGAGCAGTACACATTACACTAACATAAGTTCCATCTGTGCTGCACAGGGTGCACTCGTCCTCTTTTAGCACTAGACACAGCCTCATTCTTGGAAGAATATTCTCTGATTTTGATCCTACCTGTGTCAGATGTAAAGTGGAACCAGCCACATTGTTGCATATGTTTTGGGGCTGTCATAAACTGTCAGGTTTCTGGGAATTCATATTTAAATGTTTCTCTGATATATATGACACTGTTATAGATCCGTCTCCCCTTACAGCCCTTTTTGGAGTACTGCCCATGGGTACCCCCCTATCAAGAATCCAGTCGGACACTGTTGCTTATACAACTCTTTTAGCTAGACGGCTAATACTACAGAACTGGAAGATGGCAGCTCCCCCATCTTATAAATATTGGGTGAGGGATGTGTTGTGCTCTCTGAAACTAGAAAAAATTCAATTCAATTCACGTGGGAACCCCAAACTGTTTGATGAGGCTTGGGCTCCATTCCGGTCTTACTTTAAACAGTCCATCCTCTGATGGCATTCCAATTAATACTAAAATAAGTCTGTGACTTAAGGGTTGGAGGAGCCTCTCTCTGTGTTTTTGCTGGGGGGCATTTTTTTATTTTAAAGCATTGTAAACCTTTTTTCTGTCCAGGGGATGGTCGGTCTGTGGCCATGACTCTCTGTGAGTGGTTGCATTTCTCCACCCTTATCCCTTGACTGTTTACAGGAACAATGGTGAGGTGTTTGCTCTGTCCCTGTACTATAGATTGCCCTTTAACCTCTGTAGCCTTCTGCCTGGTGTGTTTAACTTGTCTAAAGTATGGTATCTATAAAGCTATTTTTTTATTTGTATTTTTTTCTAGTTGAGTATATTATTTATATTGCTTTGTCTGGAACCATGCACCTTGAACTCTGACCTCTGACCCCTGTCTCTCTCTCTCTGTGTGTGTGTGTGTGTGTGTGTGTGTGTGTGTGTGTGTGTGTGTGTGTGTGTGTGTGTGTGTGTGTGTGTGTGTGTGTGTGTGTGTGTGTGTGTGTGTGTGTGTGTGTGTGTGTGTGTGTGTGTGTGTGTGTGTGTGTGTGTGTAAAACTTACTAGACAGAGTTTAAAACATTTCAAAATATAAAAAAATGTCATATTATATACAGCGTTGTAACAATGTGCAAATAGTTAAAGTAGAAAAGGGAAAATAAATTAACATAGATATGGGTTGTATTTACAATGGTGTTTGTTATTCACTGGTTGCCCTTTTCTTGTGGCAACAGGTCACAAATCTTGCTGCTGTGATGGCACACTGTGGTTTTTCACCCAATAGATATGGGAGTTTATCAAATTTGGGTTTGTTTTTGAATTCTTTATGGATCTGTGTAATCTGAGGGAAATATGTGTCTCTAATATGGTCATACATTGGACAGGAGGTTAGGAAGTGCAGCTCAGTTTCCACCTAATTTTCCACCTAATTTTGTGGGCCGTGTGCATATAGCCTGTCTTCTCTTGAGAGGCAGGTTTGCTACGGCGGCCTTTCTCAATAGCAAGGCTATGCTCACTGAGTCTGTACATAGTCAAAGCTTTCCTTAAGTTTGGGTCAGTCACAGTGGTGTGGGGGCTGTGCTTTGGCAAAGTGGGTGGGGTTATATCCTTCCTGTTTGGCCCTGTCCGGGGGTGTCCTCGGATGGTCTCCTGACCCCTCCTGTCTCAGCCTCCAGTATTTATGCTGCAGTAGTTTATGTGTCGGGGGCTAGGGTCAGTTTGTTATATCTGGAGTACTTCTCCTATCCTATTCGGTGACCTGTGTGAATCTAAGTGTGCGTTCTCTAATTCTCTCCTTCTCTCTTTCTTTCTCTCTCTCTCGGAGGACCTAAGTCCTAGGACCATGCCCCAGGACTACCTGACATGATGACTCCTTGCTGTCCCCAGTCCACCTGGCCGTGCTGCTGCTCCAGTTTCAACTGTTCTGCCTTATTATTATTCGACCATGCTGGTCATTTATGAACATTTGAACATCTTGGCCATGTTCTGTTATAATCTCCACCCGGCACAGCCAGAAGAGGACTGGCCACCCCACATATGCTCTCTCTAATTCTCTCTTTCTTTCTCTCTCTCGGAGGACCTGAGCCCTAGGACCATGCCCCAGGACTACCTGACATGATGACTCCTTGCTGTCCCCAGTCCACCTGACCGTGCTGCTGCTCCAGTTTCAACTGTTCTGCCTTATTATTATTTGACCATGCTGGTCATTTATGAACATTTGAACATCTTGGCCATGTTCTGTTATAATCTCCACCCGGCACAGCCAGAAGAGGACTGGCCACCCCACATAGCCTGGTTCCTCTCTAGGTTTCTTCCTAGGTTTTGGCCTTTCTAGGGAGTTTTTCCTAGCCACCGTGCTTCTACACCTGCATTGCTTGCTGTTTGGGGTTTTAGGCTGGGTTTCTGTACAGCACTTTGAGATATCAGCTGATGTACGAAGGGCTATATAAATAAATTTGATTTGATTTGAGTGGTCAGGTATTCTGCCACTGTGTACTTTCTGTTTAGGGCCAAATAGCATTCTAGTTTGCTCTGTTTTTTAAAAATTATTTCCAATGTGTCAAGTAATTATCTTTTTGTTTTCTCGTGATTTGGTTGGGTCTAATTGTGCTGCTGTCCTGGGGCTGTGTGCGGTGTGTTTGTGTTTGTGGACAGAGCCCCAGGACCAGCTTGCTCAGGGGACTCTTCTCCAGGTTCATCTCTCTGTAGATATTGGCTTTGTTATGGAATGTTTGGGAATCGCTTCCTTTCAGGTGGTTGTAGAATTTAAAGCTCTTTTCTGGATTTTGATAATTAGCCTAATTCTGCTCTGTATACATTATTTGGTGTTTTACGTTGTACACAGAGGATATTTTTGCAGAATTCTGCATGCAGTCTCAATTTGGTGTTTGGCCCATTTTGAGAATTCTTGGTTGGTGAGCGGACCCCAGACCTCACAACCATAAAGGGTAATGGGTTCTATAACAAATTCAAGTATTTTTAGCCAGATCCTAATTGATATGTTGAATTTTATGTTCCTTTTGATGGCAAAGAATGCCCTTCTTGTCTCGTCTCTCAGATCGTTCACAGCTTTGTGGAAGTTAATGTATAGGCCAAGGTATGTATAGTTTTTTGTGTGCTCTAGGTCAACAGTCTCTAGATGGAATTTGTATTTGTGGTCCTGGTGACTGTACCTTTTTTGGAACAGCATTATTTTGGTCTTACTGGGATTACTGTCAGGGCCCAGGTCTGAAAGAACCTGTGCAAAAGATCTAGGTGCTGCTGTAGGCCCTCCTAGGTTGGGGACAGAGGCACGATGCAGTGTTGTCTCTTTCTTTCTCTGATGGTTCAGTGTTGTCTCTTTCTTTCTCTGATGGTTCAGTGTCGTCTCTCTCTCTCTTTCTTTCTCTGATGGTTCAGTGTCGTCTCTCTCTCTCTTTCTTTCTCTGATGGTTCAGTGCTGTCTCTTTCTTTCTCTGATGGTTCAGTGTTGTCTCTTTCTTTCTCTGATGGTTCAGTGTCGTCTCTCTCTCTTTCTTTCTCTGATGGTTCAGTGTCGTCTCTCTCTCTCTTTCTTTCTCTGATGGTTCAGTGTCGTCTCTCTCTCTCTTTCTTTCTCTGATGGTTCAGTGTCGTCTCTCTGTCTCTTTCTTTCTCTGATGAAAGATTTCATCAGATTTTTTTTCTTCTGATTTCTTTCTCCTCCCTCCTGAATCCTCCTCCCCCTCCCCCCTCCTCCCTCTCTGCAGATGACTTCGTCAACCATTTTGAAAAGAAGGTCGACGACATCCGATCCTCGTTTGCTAAGTCAAACGACACCGCTGGTTCTGCTCACACTGCCCTACCCTGTGCTCTGACCTCTTTCTCCCCTCTCTCTCCAGATGAAATCTCGCGTCTTGTGACGGCCGGCCGCCCAACAACCTGCCCGCTTGACCCTATCCCCTCCTCTCTTCTCCAGACCATTTCCGGAGACCTTCTCCCTTACCTCACCTCGCTCATCAACTCATCCCTGACCGCTGGCTACGTCCCTTCCGTCTTCAAGAGAGCGAGAGTTGCACCCCTTCTGAAAAAACCTACACTCGATCCCTCCGATGTCAACAACTACAGACCAGTATCCCTTCTTTCTTTTCTCTCCAAAACTCTTGAACGTGCCGTCCTTGGCCAGCTCTACCGCTATCTCTCTCAGAATGACCTTCTTGATCCAAATCAGTCAGGTTTCAAGACTAGTCATTCAACTGAGACTGCTCTTCTCTGCATCACGGAGGCGCTCCGCACTGCTAAGGCTAACTCTCTCTCCTCTGCTCTCATCCTTCTAGACCTATCGGCTGCCTTCGATACTGTGAACCATCAGATCCTCCTCTCCACCCTCTCCGAGTTGGGCATCTCCGGCGCGGCCCACGCTTGGATTGCGTCCTACCTGACAGGTCGCTCCTACCAGGTGGCGTGGCGAGAATCTGTCTCCTCACCACGCGCTCTCACCACTGGTGTCCCCCAGGGCTCTGTTCTAGGCCCTCTCCTATTCTCGCTATACACCAAGTCACTTGGCTCTGTCATAACCTCACATGGTCTCTCCTATCATTGCTATGCAGACGACACACAATTAATCTTCTCCTTTCCCCCTTCTGATGACCAGGTGGCGAATCGCATCTCTGCATGTCTGGCAGACATATCAGTGTGGATGACGGATCACCACCTCAAGCTGAACCCCGGCAAGACGGAGCTGCTCTTCCTCCCGGGGAAGGACTGCCCGTTCCATGATCTCGCCATCACCGTTGACAACTCCATTGTGTCCTCCTCCCAGAGCGCTAAGAACCTTGGCGTGATCCTGGACAACACCCTGTCGTTCTCAACTAACATCAAGGCGGTGGCCCGTTCCTGTAGGTTCATGCTCTACAACATCCGCAGAGTACGACCCTGCCTCACACAGGAAGCGGCGCAGGTCCTAATCCAGGCACTTGTCATCTCCCGTCTGGATTACTGCAACTCGCTGTTGGCTGGGCTCCCTGCCTGTGCTATTAAACCCCTACAACTCATCCAGAACGCCGCAGCCCGTCTGGTGTTCAACCTTCCCAAGTTCTCTCACGTCACCCCGCTCCTCCGCTCTCTCCACTGGCTTCCAGTTGAAGCTCGCATCCGCTACAAGACCATGGTGCTTGCCTACGGAGCTGTGAGGGGAACGGCACCTCAGTACCTCCAGGCTCTGATCAGGCCCTACACCCAAACAAGGGCACTGCGTTCATCCACCTCTGGCCTGCTCACCTCCCTACCACTGAGGAAGTACAGTTCCCGCTCAGCCCAGTCAAAACTGTTCGCTGCTCTGGCCCCCAATGGTGGAACAAACTCCCTCACAACGCCAGGACAGCGGAGTCAATCACCACCTTCCGGAGACACCTGAAACTCCACCTCTTTAAGGAATACCTAGGATAGGATAAAGTAATCCTTCTCACCCCCCTTAAAATATTTAGATGCACTATTGTAAAGTGGCTGTTCCACTGGATGTCATAAGGTGAATGCACCAATTTGTAAGTCGCTCTGGATAAGAGCGTCTGCTAAATGACTTAAATGTAAATGCAAATGTAATGATGGTTCAGTGCTGTCTCTCTCTTTTTCTCTCTCTCTCTGATGGTTCAGTGCTGTCTCTCTCTCTTTTTCTCTCTCTCTCTGATGGTTCATTGCTGTCTCTCTCTCTCTCTGATGGTTCAGTGCTCGCTCTCTCTCTCTCTGATGGTTCAGTGCTGTCGCTCTCTCTCTCTCTCTCTCTCTCTCTCTCTCTGTTGGTTCAGTGCTGTCGCTCTCCCTCTCTCGCTCTCTCTGATGGTTCAGTGCTCTCTCAATTCAATTCAATTCAAGGGCTTTATTGGCATGGGAAACATGTGTTAACATTGCCAAAGAAAGTGAGGTAGATAATATATAAAGTGAATATATAAAGTGAAAAACAATAAAAAATTAACAGTAAACATTACACATACAGAAGTTTCAAAACAATAAAGACATGACATATGTCATATTATATATATACAGTGTTTAAACAATGTACAAATGGTTAAAGGACACAAGATAAAATAAATAAGCATAAATATGGTTTGTATTTACAATGGTGTTTGTTCTTCACTGGTTGCCCTTTTCTCGTGGCAACAGGTCACAAATCTTGCTGCTGTGATGGCACACTGTGGAATTTCACCCAGTAGATATGGGAGATTTTCAAAATTGGATTTGTTTTCGAATTCTTTGTGGATCTGTGTAATCTGAGGGAAATATGTCTCTCTAATATGGTCATACATTGGGCAGGAGGTTAGGAAGTGCAGCTCAGTTTCCACCTCATTTTGTGGGCAGTGGGCACATAGCCTGTCTTCTCTTGAGAGCCATGTCTGCCTACGGCGGCCTTTCTCAATAGCAAGGCTATGCTCACTGAGTCTGTACATAGTCAAAGCTTTCCTTCATTTTGGGTCAGTCACAGTGGTCAGGTATTCTGCCACTGTGTACTCTCTGTGTGGGGCCAAATAGCATTCTAGTTTGCTCTGTTTTTTTGTTAATTCTTTCCAATGTGTCAAGTAATTCTCTTTTTGTTTTCTCATGATTTGGTTGGGTCTAATTGTGCTGTTGTCCTGGGGCTCTGTAGGGTGTGTTTGTGTTTGTGAACAGAGCCCCAGGACCAGCTTGCTTAGGGGACTCTTCTCCAGGTTAATCTCTCTGTAGGTGATAGCTTTGTTATGGAAGGTTTGGGGGGTTGTGTTTGTACAGTGGGATATGGGTAACTGCAGTCCTGCTCTTATGTACCAGGCGAGGCCTTGTGCTCCTCGCGATGGCCATGATTTTTAAGAACACACACAAGGTTTTTATAAAGCAACACACAGTTTTTATAAAGCAACACACAGTTTTTATAAGGAAAACACGCGTTTTTATAAAGCAACACACACAGTTTTTATAAAGCAACACACACAGTTTTTATAAGGCAACACACAGTTTTTATAAGGAAACACACACTGTTTTATAAAGCAACACACACAGTTTTATAAAGAAACACACACAGTTTTTATAAGGAAAAACACACGTTTTTATAAAGCAACACACACAGTTTTTATAAAGCAACACACACAGTTTTTATAAGGCAACACACAGTTTTTATAAGGACACACACACAGTTTTATAAAGCAACACACGCAGTTTTTCATAAAGCAACACACACAGTTATTATAAGGACACACACACAGTTTTATAAAGCAACACACACAGTTTTTATAAAGCAACACACACAGTTATTTTAAAGCAACACACAGTTTTCAAAAAGCAACACAGTTTTTATAAGGAAAAACACATGTTTTTATAAAGCAACACACACAGTTTTTATAAGGCAACACACAGTTTTTATAAGGAAACACACACAGTTTTTATAAAGCAACACACACAGTTTTTCATAAAGCAACACACACAGTTATTTTAAAGCAACAAACACAGTTATTATAAGGACACACACACAGTTTTATAAAGCAACACACACAGTTTTTATAAAGCAACACACACAGTTATTTTAAAGCAACACACAGTTTTCAAAAAGCAACACAGTTTTTATAAGGAAAAACACATGTTTTTATAAAGCAACACACACAGTTTTTATAAAGCAACACACACAGTTTTTATAAGGCAACACACAGTTTTTATAAGGAAACACACACTGTTTTATAAAGCAACACACACAGTTTTATAAAGAAACACACACAGTTTTTATAAGGAAAAACACACGTTTTTATAAAGCAACACACACAGTTTTTATAAAGCAACACACACAGTTTTTATAAGGCAACACACAGTTTTTATAAGGACACACACACAGTTTTATAAAGCAACACACGCAGTTTTTCATAAAGCAACACACACAGTTATTATAAGGACACACACACAGTTTTATAAAGCAACACACACAGTTTTTATAAAGCAACACACACAGTTATTTTAAAGCAACACACAGTTTTCAAAAAGCAACACAGTTTTTATAAGGAAAAACACATGTTTTTATAAAGCAACACACACAGTTTTTATAAGGCAACACACAGTTTTTATAAGGAAACACACACAGTTTTCATAAAGCAACACACACAGTTTTTCATAAAGCAACACACACAGTTATTTTAAAGCAACAAACACAGTTTTTATAAAGCAACACACACAGTTTTTATAAAGCAACACACACAGTTTTTATAAAGCAACACACACAGTTATTTTAAAGCAACAAACACAGTTTTTATAAAGCAACACACACAGTTATTATAAAGCAACACACACAGTTTTTATAAAGCAACACACACAGTTATTTTAAAGCAACAAACACAGTTTTTATAAAGCAACACACACAGTTTTTATAAATCAACACACACAGTTTTTATAAGGCAACACACACAGTTATTATAAAGCAACACACACAGTTTTATAAAGCAACACACACAGTTTTTCATAAAGCAACACACACAGTTATTATAAGGACACACACACAGTTTTTATAAAGCAACACACACAGTTTTTATAAGGCAACACACACAGTTATTATAAAGCAACACACACAGTTGTATAAAGCAACACACACAGTTATTATAAGGACACACACACAGTTTTATAAAGCAACACACACAGTTATTATAAGGACACACACACAGTTTCATAAAGCAACACACACAGTTATTATAAGGACACACACACAGTTTTATAAAGCAACACACACAGTTTTTATAAAGCAACACACACAGTTATTTTAAAGCAACAAACACAGTTTTTATAAAGCAACACACACAGTTTTTATAAAGCAACACACAGTTTTTATAAGGCAACACACACAGTTATTATAAAGCAACACACACAGTTATTATAAGGACACACACAGTTTTATAAAGCAACACACACAGTTTTTCATAAAGCAACACACACAGTTATTATAAGGACACACACACAGTTTTATAAAGCAACACACACAGTTTTTATAAAGCAACACACACACGTTTCCATTCACATGGACAGTAATGAATGCTTAGGTTACAGTATGGGGAAAGGACATTAAGATTGGCCCGGTAGCGTGTGTCGTGTCGTTTGTTTGTGTGTTGCTCCTGACGGTTGGAGTAGCTCAAACCATTGTTAATGCAATCTCGATTTCCAAACAACATCCAATTTTTCCAGACGTCATAGAAAATGTTTTAACGTCACTGAGGTTTTCAAGTAGATATGAATGTGTTTTATTGTGAAATACAGATACGATCATGTGAATTCTTTATTCTCTGCATTGCATATTCCGTCACAATCAGTTCCTAATCGCCACTTTAAAATCCTTAGGACCAGTTTCCTGGACACAGATTAAGCTATTATTATTTCAATACTATTTCAATAGATAGAGAACATTTTTAATCAACTGAAAATATTTATTAATCCAGGAATATGCTTAATCTGAATGTGGGAAACCAGCCCTTTGGGTTTATAAAGACAGCACACCATGCCCACTACACTCAGGAAGTGGAGATATATATGCCAGGATGTTAGCCATTTAAAAGCATGTTCATATTTTAACCTCTTTGTTTACTAAGAGATCCTGATTTAAAACCGAATGTCCCAGAGGTGAAGGACGGTGATTGGCTGGGTGGCTTCCAGACGTCTGTCGCCCCATCCCCCACACCATCACACACACACACACGTCGTGATCTCTGGTGATCCCTAGTCCCTCTGTCGCGTCACATCGACCGGCCGGCTGGGACGGGGCTGGAACCATGCACCTTGAACTCTGACCTCTGATCCCTGTCTCTCTCTCTCTCTGTGTGTGTGTGTGTGTGTGTGTGTGTGTGTGTGTGTGTGTGTGTGTGTGTGTGTGTGTGTGTGTGTGTGTGTGTGTGTGTGTGTGTGTGTGTGTGTGTGTGTGTGTGTGTGTGTGTGTGTGTGTGTGTGTGTGTGTGTGTGTGTGTGTGTGTGTGTGTGTGTGTGTCAGGGAAAATGAAACAGCTGCTGGTGTGAATCAGAGGGAACATGCTGAAGGAACAGCCCGAGCTCTTTGTCCAGGGAGACACTGTGTGAGCACACACACACCAGAACAAACACACACACTGTAATGTGATCAGCTGTTTTTGGGGGTGAATCATGCAGTTACAAAACGACTAGATGTAGATGTATATTTTAGTCATTGAGCAGACGCTCTAATCCAGAGCCACTTACAGTGACTGCATACATTTTCGTACAGAAGTGGCCAAAAGGATATAGTATCCATCTCCTTTAACGATGGCTGTTCATACAGACGGGGGCTGTGGTTTGTGGAGGCTCTGTCCTTCTCACCCATCCCAGGCTGATGTCTGATTGGACAGACGGGGGCTGTGGTTTGTGGAGACTCTGTCCTCCTCACCCATCCCAGGCTGATGTCTGATTGGAGGCTCTGTCCTTCTCACCCATCCCAGGCTGATGTCTGATTGGACAGACGGGGGCTGTGGTTTGTGGAGACTCTGTCCTTCTCACCCATCCCAGGCTGATGTCTGATTGGACAGACGGGGGCTGTGGTTTGTGGAGGCTCTGTCCTTCTCACCCATCCCAGGCTGATGTCTGATTGGACAGACGGGGGCTGTGGTTTGTGGAGACTCTGTCCTCCTCAGCCATCCCAGGCTGATGTCTGATTGGAGGCTCTGTCCTTCTCACCCATCCCAGGCTGATGTCTGATTGGACAGACGGGGGCTGTGGTTTGTGGAGGCTCTGTCCTTCTCACCCATCCCAGGCTGATGTCTGATTGGACAGACGGGGGCTGTGGTTTGTGGAGACTCTGTCCTCCTCAGCCATCCCAGGCTGATGTCTGATTGGAGGCTCTGTCCTCCTCACCCATCCCAGGCTGATGTCTGATTGGACAGACGGGGGCTGTGGTTTGTGGAGGCTCTGTCCTTCTCACCCATCCCAGGCTGATGTCTGATTGGACAGACGGGGGCTGTGGTTTGTGGAGGCTCTGTCCTTCTCACCCATCCCAGGCTGATGTCTGATTGGACAGACGGGGGCTGTGGTTTGTGGAGACTCTGTCCTCCTCAGCCATCCCAGGCTGATGTCTGATTGGAGGCTCTGTCCTCCTCACCCATCCCAGGCTGATGTCTGATTGGACAGACGGGGGCTGTGGTTTGTGGAGGCTCTGTCCTTCTCACCCATCCCAGGCTGATGTCTGATTGGTTTGGCTCTGAGTTTTATAGGAGGGAGGATATGTGAGAGGAGAGAAAGTAGGAAAGTTTTCTAGGGACTCCATAGATTAGGTATACTATATATATATATATATATATATTACTCTCTCTCTCTTCTCTCTCTCTCTCTATATATATATATATATATATATATATATATATATATATATATATATATATATATATATATATAGAGAGAGAGAGAGAGAGAGAGAGAGAGAGAGAGAGAGAGAGAGAGAGAGAGAGAGAGAGAGAGAGAGAGAGAGAGAGAGAGAGAGAGAGAGAGAGAGAGAGAGAGAGAGAGAGAGAGAGAGAGAGAGAGAGAGAGAGAGAGAGAGAGAGAGAGTGTGTGTGTAACTCTAAAGCGTTACAGATCATCACACATTGTATTCCAAACCGAGTTGATTTTTAGCATATGTATCATTCTAAGTGCAGTTTGTTTTGAGGTGTACAGGCTATGTCAGGGGAGGTTAGGTTATGTTGTGCAGTATGGGGGGAAGGGGAAGTGCGTTTGAGAGAAAAGCAGCCTATCAGATCATCGCTTACACCCGTCTGACACTGTGACGTCAGAGCACTGATGGAGGCGACTTCATACAGCAAGAGAGAAACAACCTGGGGTTGTGAAGCACGTCGCTGTCTTCAGATACCAAAGTCATGCTGTACACAGTGAACACCACCCCAAATCTCCCCTAATTAGAAATGATCACACACCTGGAGGAGGCTCCTGGAAATGGCCTTTATTTACAGCAAATATTTTGAGAATAAATTATCTTATTTGTATATGGTACTGTATACAAATAGTATATATATATTTTATACATTTCCATTATACATTGTTTGTTAGATTTGATTGTTGTTGAAGTGTGTGTGTGTGTGTGTGTGTGTGTGTGTGTGTGTGTGTGTGTGTGTGTGTGTGTGTGTGTGTGTGTGTGTGTGTGTGTGTGAGGTTTATTTGATAAGTCTTTCTCTGTATATTTTATAATCAACATTTGTGACCCCCTTGTCCTATTTTAAACAGGAAGTGCTTATCAATGATGCTGACTGGGTGTGTTCTAACAGAGAAACAAACTTCTCGCATTCCCATATCTGTTCAATTACACACTATTGGGTTGATATATTCTGTATATGATTCTGCTACATTGTATATTTAAAATCCATATATTTCTTCAAAATATATATTTGGATATTTTAAATGACTGAATGGCTGACTGCACATGAAGATAATTATTTGTTTTAAGAATACATTTCAGTTTATATATTTTGTACATTCTTTGGTGTCTTTAATGCTGTTTTTATTGTTCTAATGATATTCTTACACAGTAAGATATCCAGTGTATTTATACGGAAAATAAACTTAACTTCAAACGTAAATATCTAATAGCATGCATGGCTCACCATTTTAATGTCTTTCTCTCCTTCTGAACGGTGAGTTAGAATACGAGCTAGAGGACCAGGACAACGAGCTAGAGGAACCAGGAAAACGAGCTAGAGGTTAGGACAAAGAGCTAGAGGACCTGGACAACAAGCTAGAGGGCCAGGACAATAAGCTAGAGGGCCAGAACAATGAGCTAGAGGACCAGGACAGCGAGCTAGAGGACCAGGACAACGAGCTAGAGGACCAGGACAACGAGCTAGAGGACCAGGACAATGAGCTAGAGGACCAGGACAACGAGGTAGAGGGCCAGGACAACGAGTTAGAGGACCAGGACAACGAGCTAGAGGAACCAGGAAAACGAGCTAGAGGAACCAGGAAAACGAGCTAGAGGACCAGGACAACGAGCTAGAGGACCTGGAAAACAAGCTAGAGGACCAGGACAATAAGCTAGAGGACCAGGACAATGAGCTAGAGGACCAGGACAACAAGCTAGAGGACCAGGAGAATGAGCTAGAGGACCAGGACAACGAGCTAGAGGACCAGGACAATGAGCTAGAGGATCAGGACAACGAGCTAGAGGGCCAGGACAACGAGCTAGAGGACCAGGACAACGAGCTAGAGGACCAGGACAACGAGCTAGAGTACCAGGACAACGAGCTAGAGAACCAGGACAATGAGCTAGAGGACCAGGACAACGAGCTAGAGGACCAGGACAACGAGCTAGAGGACCAGGACAACGAGCTAGAGGACCAGGACAACGAGCTAGAGGACCAGGACAATGAGCTAGAGGATCAGGACAATGAGCTAGAGGATCAGGACAACGAGCTAGAGGACCAGGACAATGAGCTAGAGGATTAGGACAACAAGCTAGAGGACCAGGACAACGAGCTAGAGGGCCAGGACAACGAGCTAGAGGATCAGGACAACGAGCTAGAGGACCAGGACAACAAGCTAGAGGACCAGGACAACGAGCTAGAGGACCAGGACAATGAGCTAGAGGACCAGGACAACGAGCTGGAGGACCAGGACAACAAGCTAGAGGACCAGGACAACGAGCTAGAGGACAAGGACAACGTAGTGTTACTCTCTACTCTCCATAGAGGTTAGAATACAGTGCATTCGGAAAGTATTAAGACCCATTAACTTTTTCCACATTTTGTTACGTTACAGCCTCATTCTAAAATAGATTAAATAGATGTTTTACCTCATCAATCTACACACAATACCCCATAATGACAAAGCAAAAACTGTTTTTTAGACATGTAGACATTTATAAAAAAATATGTTTTTACTGAAATATCACATTTACATAAGTATTCAGACCCTTTATTCAGTACTTTGTTGAAGCACCTTTGGCAGCGATGACAGCCTCAAGTATTCTTGGGTATGATGCTACTAGCTTGGCTAACAACTAGTTAGCCTAGTGGTTAGAGCGTTGGGCCAGTAACCGAAAGTTTGCTGGATTGAATCCCCGAGCTGACAAGGTAAAAATCTGTCATTCTGCCCCTGAACAGGGCAGTAAACCCACTGTTCCCCGGTAGGCTGTCATTGTAAATAAGAATTTGTTCTGAACTGACTTACCTAGTTAAATAAAGGTTCAATTTTAAGCTCTGTCAAGTTGGATGGGGAGTGTTGTTGCACGGCCATTTTCAGGTCTCTCCAGAGATGTTTATTCAGGTTCAAGTTGGGGCTCTGGCTGGGCCACTCAAGGACATTCAGAGACTTGTCTTGAAGCCACTCCTGCGTTGTCTTGGCTGTGTGCTTAGGGTCATTCTCCTGTTGGAAGGTGAACTTTCACCCCCAGTCTGAGGTTCTGAGCGCTCTGGAGCAGGTTTTCATCAAGGATCTCTCTGTATTTTGCTTCGTTCATCTTTCCCTTGATTCTGATTTGTCTCCCTGTCCCTGCCTCTGAAAAACATCCCCACAGCATGATGCTGCCACCACCATGCTTTATCGTAGGGATGGTGCCAGTTTCCTCCAGATGTGACACTTGGCATTCAGGCAAAAGAGTTCCATCTTGGTTTCATCAGACCAGAGAATCTTGTTTCTCATGGTCTGAAAATCCTTTAGGTGCCTTTTAGCAAACTCCAAGTGGGCTGTCTGGTGCCTTTTACTGAGGAGTGGTTTCTGTCTGGTCACTCTACCATAAAAGCCTGATTGGTGGAGTGCTGCAGAGATGGTTGTCCTTCCAAAAGATTTTCCCATCTCTACAGGTGAACTCTGGAGCTCTGTCAGAGTGATCATCGGGTTCTTGGTCACCTCCCTGACCAAGGCCCTTCTCTCCTGATTGCTCAGTTTGGCCAGGCAGCCAGCTCTAGGAAGAGTCTTGGTGGTTCCAAACTTCTTCCATTTAAGAATGATGGAGGCTACTGTGTTCTTGTGGACTTTCAATGCTGCAGAAATGTTTTGGTACCCTTCCCCAGATCTCTGCCTCGAAACAATCCTGTCTCGGAGCTCTACAGACAATTCCTTCAACCTCATGGCTTGGTTTTTGCTCTGACATGCACTGTCAACTATGGGACCTTATATGGACAGGTGTGTGCCTTTCCAAATCATGTCCAATCAGTTAAATTTAGCACAGGTGGACTCCAATCAAGTTGTAGAAACATCTCAAGGATGATCAATGGAAACAGGATGCACCTGAGCTCAATTACGAGTCTGAATTATTATGTAAATAAGGTATTTCTGTTTTTAATTTTTAATATGTTGGCAAACATTTCTAAAAACCTGTTTTCGCTTTGTCATTATGGGGTATTGTTATGTCATTATGGGGTATTGTGATGTCATTATGGGGTATTGTTAAGTCGTTATGGGGTATTGTGTGTAGATTGATGATGACATTTTTATTTTATTTAAGGCAGTAAAGTAACAAATGATGGAAAAAGGGAAAGGGGTCTGAATACTTTCCGAATGCACTGTATATAGACTGGGTCTAGATGTACACACAGTCACTCTTCACTTCCATTGTTCCACAACAGAACCAAATTCGCAGGACCCTTCCACCTTTCCTAAGAATACTGGGATGCTGGGATTTATGTTCTCTTAAACCTGTGTCCGTATTCGCAGAGTCCTGATTTAGGATCAGTTTGCCTTTTAGATCATAATGAATTAAATGAGAACGGAGGGGCCTGATCCTAGATCCAATGCTTGTTTTAATAAGGGCCCTGGTCCTCCAGAATGGTATTGTGTGGAGCGAGAAGATGAGGGCATTCCACAGAGAGGAAGAGCTGTGGACAGATGCTATGCTGTAGACTCTGTGGGTCTCGACAGGACTCTAGAAGGCTGCTACACATCTGTCCCCATTCAAATGGATTCGGGAAGAGACAGGGGAGTATCAGCTCAAGTCCAAACAGTATTCGGTGCCTCCGTTTTTCATGTTGCCTTGAACTCTGCATGTGATTGGTCAAGAATCTTAATAATTTACCCCCTTTTTATCCCATTTTTTATTCACAAACAAATTACTGATTCAATCATTAAATGTGTGTTCTAACAGTTTGAGACATAACATGGAAATTGAGGCAATCTGTCAAACAGCAATGATGTTTGCTGCAGTACAGAATAAACATACATTAAATTGGTAACAATTGTTTTTATGCATCTACATTTACATTTACATTTACATTTAAGTCATTTAGCAGACGCTCTTATCCAGAGCGACTTACAAATTGGTGATCTATATGCATACACAACCTGTTTACATTACGTTCTCTATGCATTTTCCTGTACCTTTACAGTGACAAGCATTTCAATGATTTGCTTGAGGAGAGAAATTAGTATCATTATGGTCACGGCATATTATAACTTTATTTAACTAGGCATGTCAGTTAAGAACAAATTCTGATTACAGGAACAGTCAGTTAACTGCCTTGCTCAGGGGCAGAACGACAGACTTATACTTCGTCATCGCGGGGATCTAGCGATGTAGCAACCTTTCGGGTTACTGGCCCAACGCTTTAACCACTAGGCTACCTCCCGCACTTTACACCATAAAGTCATGTAATAACCATTTAAGTGTGTTACATGCAGTATCAAAGCTGATCGATGTAAATGGTGTGTGGAATTTCAGTTATAGGCAGATTACAGCGCGATTGAAAAGACTGTTTCTCCTCAGCGCCTTCACCTAGAATGTTCATAAAATCAACCTACAAGACCCCCTAGCGAGCACAAACATTTTTCTCGGTTGTGGACAATGTGTACTCGATTTGCAAGGGGATACTGTCCGATAATAGTAGCTGTAATGCCAATGCAAATTAACATTACGAGAGGGCGAAGCGTGTGTGTGTGTGTGTGTGTGTGTGTGTGTGTGTGTGTGTGTGTGTGTGTGTGTGTGTGTGTGTGCGTGTGTGGCGCGAGGGAAAGCATTTTTAGAGGTGGAGAAAGGGCTGAGAAAAGAACACACAGTTCCCCCCGCGGTGTGACCTGTCGAGAGGGCATGAGTCGGTTTGGCTCAATAAGACACCGTGTATAATTATCAAAGACAGTTCTTACTGACTCAAAGCCAGCAAAATAAACTGCTTGTTTTAGCACCTTTTAACTGCGTGTATTTATCCATGTGATTAGTACGATAGCAGTAAATTGTAATTGCGTTTTTAATTCAAACCTTTTAATTCTACCTTTTTCATGGAATCTCATGAATTTAGTAGAAAATAGACTAGGGCCCCAAAATAACAAAATGAAATAATAAAATACATTTGAAGATTGCATTGGTTCTTCTTATTGAATCATTATTAATGTAATAATACAAACATCGAATTCAGTTGATTGTGGCAGAGCTTCCTCAGTCTATGGATGAATTATTCAAAATGTAAACAGGCGATAAACTTATTTTTTTAAATAATTTGTCCTGTTGGTGAAATCAATCCCTTAACCTAGATTTTAATATTTACAATACTGTATGATTCTATAAACAAGCTTTTCACGCCTTTTGCCTGAAGTTGAATAGGGTCACCTTTAGAAATATAAATAATTTGTATTGTTGTTTTTCTAACATCATGCACTGTTTTTCGTTTTGACATTTAGACCTATACGTTTTGATGATGCCAAAAAAAACTGCAAGAAATCTGGTCCCTGCGTTTTATTGGCTACGTTGTCTTTATTTTTAAACATAGCATTTATTTGTTCAGTTGATACGTCCTTCAACGTTTTTAGTTGACAGACAAATAACATCCACAAACCAACCATGTACAATAGCAGGCGGATGTTGGGGCCTTCATTTACATTCAAGCACCTTCGGTCTGAGGAAGAGGGTGGGGGAGAGGCTGCCCACCCTGCGTCTGTCAAGGAGGGTTGCAAAGTATGTGAAGAATCAAGGTTGTAGGCTAAAGCCCATATAAGGTAACGGAAACAGCTGTATTTTTTGTTGTTCACAAAACTTGACATTGACGGTTTGAAGACTTCCAATTCTACCACATTACACAAGTCGTTGGCTAAGGTTGTGCAATGTAGGTTACTATAAACGTATTACGTATTCATAGCGTATTAATAACGCTATTTTAACGTTGGAATTATAAACATTAGGCTATTATTTATTGTATGAAATTGCTGTTATTATACATATATGTTTTTATAATTAGTAATTGTGTTGATTTTGTTTTTACCAAAGTGTAAAACAATCTGACTTGTCAAGTCTGCTTGACGTGATTTACATAACATAAAAAACAGATCGCTCAGAAAAATATCAAATTATCCTTAAATCCACAACACACAAATGAGTATTTCAGCCAAACCGCAGGCAAGGCTGAGGGATGAGACTGGAAAAATATAACGACAATTCATAGATGGTCCGATGTTGCAAGGTCTGACAGATATTTTGGAAGCTACACATTGTTGTACAAAAACATAGTTTAATCTTATTTGTGTGTGCACAAATGTTTGATCCTTATATATCAATAAATCAATCAAATGTATTTATAAAGCCCTTTTTACATCAGCAGATGTCACAAAGTGCTTATACAGAAACCCAGCCTATAACCCCAACACATACACAATCGAACAGGCGTTTTGAAAGGGCAATTTATGGAGGCATGCTAATTTACCATAGTTTTCTCAAACATATTCATCACTTTTCATGATGTTGATAATAATAATAACAATAGTTATAATAATAGATTAAAACATATAAACGATTCTTTAACGATTAAAGAAAACGTTTCATTTAGAAACGACAACTGACCACCAAACGAGGCTAAGGCCTGTCACGTGATTCAGGTGTCACGCCACTAAATTCAGGCCAAGTATTTTGCCCCCTAACGTTATCGAACCGTCCCTGTTACTGGCATTCCACTGTTCTTTATCCACCCACACTCTTGACACCTCGTGTACTGCAAACCCCATGTGCTCACAGTTGTGTAATCTACTATTATGTAGATAACACGTCCGATTTGGTAGCCTTTGGCCTTGTTATGATCTAACCAATTGAAATATTTAAATAGTGTATGTATGTATGTATTTTTTTTAAACAATACAATAATTAAAATATACATTATGTCTTACCTTCCCCATTCTAATGTCATTTGTAATTAGCGGTACAATAAAAACATGATGCTTCCTCTTCAAATTAGGTAATTACTCTGTAGGTCAACAACACATTAGAACGTTTGGTATATCACGCACATAACTTCTCAAACAATTGACTGATACTTTGATTATAAATGATGTTCGCCATGATCAAAGACAACATTTTACAACACTATTATAAGGATTAGGATCTACTCAAAGATAATGATTAAGCCAATGAATAAATAACGCCCATATCCAAATGTCTCATCACTGTCAGTATAGGCATAGTAGCCCCACAACATTTTACAGTAAACCCTTAGAATGACCTAATGATTGTAGTCATTAATGATGTAAACCCCTCTCAAGTCACTGTTCATTTTAATGATATTGTTTGTCCTTCTTTGAATAGGCTAATTTTACTGATGCCACGAATCACTCTGAAGGCCTGTGTGCCTAGTCATGTCACTGCATTGTACAAATGGCCAAACACACTCGATATATCAATGACTCCAATCGATAGTTGCCATTTAAAACAACCCGATTTAATTAGATTTTCGACTAAGTGTAACACCAATTGGTGGATCCATCGGGCCTACGCAAACATACACCAAGAAACATACAGTACACGAGGCTGTCATAATATTTTACACCACAGTATTGGTCCAAAACATCTCAAATCTGGGTTTTTAACGAATCAACCCCATTTTAATCTGTTGAAAAAAATATGATTATTCTTACCTGCATTGGGAATTTAAAAAAATAGTTATCATATTTTATTTATTGATTTTTCCTGGTTTTTCGTTTGGATAAAGCCATGATGAATTGGAGTTTTCAGCAACAGATGTCCATGCACAATTCTTGGGATTTTGTTTGATTTTGCTCAAGAATTGCGTTTGGACAATCAGTCGCTAACACTCTAGGATGGCATTCTCGGGAAACCCCCCCCACAAAAAAACACCCAGGCATTAATTCGATTCAACACAAATGCACAGATTAGAAGCTAATATGCCTACGGGATGCACCTGCTTCGATTCCCAAATGATTTGCTAAATGTATACACATTCATTGTTGATTTGAAAACAACCCTTCATTTCGAAAGACAACGAGATAGAGAAAAACAAGTTGCACTTGTAGATATGTTTTCATTCCTTGTGCTGCGTTGTATGGTCTCATGGACTTTCCATGGTCCTTCCGTTTTCAATCATCGGATAAGAAGCTACAGATGAGCCTAACTTAAGTTATAAATGTGTTTTTCCAAATATCCAATAATAAACGCACAGCATAGCCTACTAATACTAACGGAAGAAGTGTCTCGTTTCGATTCAATATTAGTACATAAAGTATAGAATGCCTTGCTGTTAGATACATGACCAATTCTTTATATCGTCCGGGAAAGTAGGCGCCACCATTCAGTGTTATGTGGTGTCCTACACGGTTAGGCCTACTAGAGCTGTCGCTACTAATATGTATTTCGGTTCAAAGCAAACCTCAAATACTTACAGGTTGCTTTTCCTTTCCTCAAACATCTGAAAGTGATTAAGATGCAAAGTAAACGCCACAGCATTTTATACGAAGTATCACCTCTTCTCAATGAATCATATAATAAGTAATATAAAATAGTTTTAAAGGAACCAGTGAGATAAAACAAGACTCCCTTCTTTAAAGTCCAGGCTGTGTTCAGGCTGTGTCGATACAAGAAGAAAACGTTCTGGCCATCCCCGCTGCACCTGTTAAGGGCGCAAAACCACGTAGTCTCCACACCGCGTCAGAAAATAAGCAGAATCTTCATGGTCATCTCAAAAACACAAGTGTTGCAAACAAACCGATTCCAATCGTAACGCTATAAAACGTTTTCATTAAAACCATTTTTTTAAAACGATGATTTGGAGTTGTAGCCTAGTGTTCTGTCTGGCGTTAGAGATAAGCGGTGATGGAATCAAGAAAACCGCGCAGTCCTGTGCGGTCTCTTCTCTGTTCTCACGACATGCGCTGCCTGTATCCTTGTTTCAATAACTCTCGACAAGACCGGAACGCGTGCAGAGGAAGAAAGATGCTCGGAGCAGGTTGCTGTTTGAAATGATCTCACGCTTCAGCTTGCAGTACCTCCGCAGCAAATGACTTGCTGGGACAGTCGGTTCTTATGGAATGGCACTGGCCATAGCCTCGCTCCAGCTCCTGGCTATTTTCTTGGCTCCAGCCCTTGCTATTTTCTTGGGCTGGCGTAACAATACGGTGTCACCGCGACGGACGGCGAGAGGGAGTGGGGATGCTCTTCGCTTGGTACTGAATTTGAATAGCATCACCACAGGGTGGATGATAAATGTCCATTGTGCTGTAGAACTAATGAATCTCCACTGTCCTCTATGGGCACACACACACAAGCCAGCAGCTGCGAGCGAGGGGACAAGTAAGCTCTTAAAGACACAACAGCCCTATTTTCTCCCCAAAAGTGATTACAATTCGTACACTGTTTATTCAGTGCCAAAACGCTCTGAAAACACTGTATGATGCTTGTTTGCTCTGTGGTAATCTTTTTTGTGTGTGTGAGAACACCAGTGCAACGCAGTAACCAGGCACTTAGACATAAAGCAGTCCCTTGAAAGCATTTTGTGGCATTTGTATAGTGTATAAGGCCAATATGAAGAATTGCATGCGAATGTATGAAAGGACATAAATTAGTACAATTATTGGCTTTCAAATGTCTGATGAATATTATGGTTATTGTGGACAAGTCAGAAGGGATGAAGGTTGAACAATTGCAAGAACATGTACAAACTAATTATTGTGCTTGATTTTATCTTTATTTAACTAGTTAAGAACAAGTTCTTATTTACAATGACAGCCTAGGAACAGTGGGTTAACTGCCTTGTGCAGGGGCAGAAGGACAGATTTTCACCTTGTCAGCTCGGGGATTCAATCTTGCAACCTTTCCGTTACTAGTCCAACGCTCTAACCAGCAGGCTACCTGCCGCCCCATAATGAAGGTAATACACCCCAGATTATTCAGCTCTAGCATTTAAACGATTTAAGGTATAAACACGAAACCAACTTTCAAATGTACAGATGGCCCCGGTTTATATTGCTTTAAATTTTAATACTATTTATACTTTTTGAACTATAACCATTTTAAATGTGCATAAAAGCTCAGTAGGCTTGAATGGAAGTATTTTGTCCGGCACAGCATTTACTACCCTTTAAGCTATCAACACCAAACCAATGTTGAGATGTTCAGACTGACACAATATATATTGCTTTTCAAAGGCTTTTTGATACTATTTATACTTTTTGAACTATAACCATTTTAAATGTGCATAAAAGCTCAGTAGGCTTGAATGGAAGTATTTTGTCCGGCACAGCATTTACTACCCTTTAAGCTATCAACACCAAACCAATGTTGAGATGTTCAGACTGACACAATATATATTGCTTTTCAAAGGCTTTTTGATACTATTTATACTTTTTGAACTATAACCATTTAACATGTGCATAAATTAACATGTGTTTGGATGAGACGCATATAGGAATTAGAAGTAGCTATTCAAAATGGTCCTACTCCTTGGCCAATTAGGCTAAATTCAGGCTACTTTAACGTCAAATTCTGTAACATCTTTATAAACTTTTTAAAATGTGCATAAATTAGCATGGAATCATGGATTCAATGCCAACCACAAGAACACACTGTTGGACCTTTCAAATGATACTGCTTTTAAACCATTTCAGCTATTAAAAGAACTTTAACATTTTGAAAACTCTTGAACCTTTCAAGCTAGAGACATCAAACCAACTTTCACATGTTCAGGCTATCTTATATTATCAATCAATCAATCAATCAATCAATCAATCAATCAATCAATCAATATTTCAGTTTATCTATATTTTTTCAACTATAGCCATTTCTAATATGCATAAATGAACATAGGTTTGGATGAGAACCATAGGAATACAGTGGTACAGTAGCTATTCAGAATTGTCCTGCTCCAGCCTGGTCTCATAGACTAGCTGTAATTTACTAAATGTAACTCCAAAATGTGTATCATATACTACATGACCAAAAGTCTGTGGACACCTGCTCTTCTAACATCTTAACATCTCATTCCAAAATCAGGGGCATTAATATAGACTTGGTCCCCCCTTTTGCTGCTATAACAGCCTCCACTCTTCTGGGAAAACTTTCCACTAGATTTTGTAACATTGCTGTGGGGACTTGCTTCCATTCAGCCACAAGACCATAAGTGAGGTCAGGCACTGATGTTGGGCGATTAGGCCTGGCTTGCAGTCAGCGTTCCAATTCATCCCAAAGGTATTCGATGGGGTTGAGGTCAGGGCTCTGTACAGGCCAGTCAAGTTCTTCCACACCGATCTCAACAAACCATTTCTGCATGGACCTCGCTTTGTGCACAGGGGCATTGTCATGGTGAAACAGGAAAGGGCCTTTCCAAACTGTTGCCACAAAGTTGGAAGCACAGAGTTGTCTAGAATGTCATTGTATGCTGTAGCGTTAACATTTCCCTTCACTGGATCTAAGGGGCCTAGGCCAAACCATGAAAAACAGCCCCAGACCATCATTCCTCTTCCACCAAACTTTACAGTTGGCACTATGCATTCAGGCAGGTTGTGTTCTCCTGGCATCCGCCAAACCCAGATTCGTCCAACGGACTGCCAGAGGGTGAAGAGTGATACACCACTCCAGAGAACTCGTTTCCGCTGCTCCAGTGTCCAATGGTGGCGAGCTTCACATTGCGCATGGTGATCTTAGGCTTGTGTGCTGCTGCTCGGCCAAGGAAACCCATTTCATTAAGTTCCAGACTAACAGTTTTTGTGAAGACGCTGCTTCCAGAGGCAGTTTGGAACTCGGTAGTGAGTGTTGCAACAGAGGACAAACCATTTTTACACACTATGTGTTTCAGCACACGGAAGTCCCATTCTGTGAGCTTCACAGCTGAGCTGTTGTTGCTCCTAGACGTTTCCACTTCACAACAGCACTTACAGTTGACCGGGGCAGCTCTAGCAGGGCAAAAATTTGATGAACTGACTTGTTGGAAAGGTACCATCCTATGACGGTGCCACGTTGAAAGTCACTGAGCTCTTCAGTACAGGCCATTCAACAGCCAATGTTTGTCTATGGAGATTGCATGGTTACATGCTCAATTTTATACACCTGTCAGCAATGGGAGTGGCTGAAATAACCGAATCCACTAGTTTGAAGGGTTGTCCACATACAGTGCATTCGGAAAGTATTCCGACCACTTCACTTTTTCCACATTTTGTTACGTTACAGCCTTATTCTAAAATCCTCATCAATCTGCATACAATACCCCATAATGACAAAGGAGAAAACAGGTTTTTAGAAATTTACTTTAAAAAAAAAACTTAATTATTCAGACCCTCTGCTATGAGACTTGACATTGAGCTGAGGTGCATCCTGTTTCCATTGATCATCCTTAAGATGTTTGTACAACACTATTATTCTACAGTTGAGAAAATAGTAAAATTAAAGAAAAACCGTGGCATGAGTAGGTGTGCCCAAACTTTTGACTGGTACTGTACGTACAGAGCAATACGGAATGCTCTGAGACCAGGTTGTTTCGTTGGCCAATTATGTTCAGGCTATCCTATCAACCAATAACCTTAAATACTTTAAAACAAGCTAGCAAGAACAGATTTTCTTAAGGAAATGTACATTTATAGTTAATAGTAGATCACTAATTATCACATTCTGATTGCATTGTGAATGGGTAAGGCTTATATATTTAGTTTAACTCTTATTTTATGAGTTGATATTATTTCAAAGCTTATTTTAAATATATTCACCGTACTCCCTTCACCGTACACAACTCACAGTTAACCCTGATAGGAAGGCCTACCCTCTGTCCTCCCTTCACCGTACACAACTCACAGTTAACCCTGATAGGAAGGCCTACCCTCTGTCCTCCCTTCACCGTACACAACTCACAGTTAACCCTGATAGGAAGGCCTACCATCTGTCCTCCCTTCACCGTACACAACTCACAGTTAACCCTGATAGGAAGGCCTACCCTCTGTCCTCCCTTCACCGTACACAACTCACAGTTAACCCTGATAGGAAGGCCTACCATCTGTCCTCCCTTCACCGTACACAACTCACAGTTAACCCTGATAGGAAGGCCTACCCTCTGTCCTCCCTTCACCGTACACAACTCACAGTTAACCCTGATAGGAAGGCCTACCATCTGTCCTCCCTTCACCGTACACAACTCACAGTTAACCCTGATAGGAAGGCCTACCATCTGTCCTCCCTTCACCGTACACAACTCACAGTTAACCCTGATAGGAAGGCCTACCATCTGTCCTCCCTTCACCGTACACAACTCACAGTTAACCCTGATAGGAAGGCCTACCATCTGTCCTCCCTTCACCGTACACAACTCACAGTTAACCCTGATAGGAAGGCCTACCCTCTGTCCTCCCTTCACCGTACACAACTCACAGTTAACCCTGATAGGAAGGCCTACCCTCTGTCCTCCCTTCACCGTACACAACTCACAGTTAACCCTGATAGGAAGGCCTACCCTCTGTCCTCCCTTCACCGTACACAGATGGTGCATGTGACAACTATAGTACAATCGCCACATTAGTCAGGGACACGTTCAGTAGATGGAACGTTTTGGAAGGCTCTGATATAAATATCCTTTGTAAAACAAACACGTCTTTCTGACATGTAGAATAAGGAATAACGTCTGAATTTTCCCCCTTTTCATAGTATCCTGTCTCATCGCTACAACTCCCGTACACAAAAGCCTCCGAAACACAACCCAACCAAGACGCACTGCTTCTTAACACAGCATGCATCCAACCCGGAAGCCAGCTGCACCAATGAAACACCATGCACCTGGCAACCTGGTTACCATGCACCTGGCAACCCGCCCCACCACAGGAGGCGCTAGTGCGCGATGAGACAAGGATATCCCTACCGGCCAAACCCTCCCTAACCCGGACAACGCTAGGCCAATTCTGCATCGCCCCACGGACCTCCCGGTCGTGGCCGGCTGCGACAGAGCAGAGGCTCTGGTGGCACAGCTAGCACTATGATGCAGTGCCCTTGACCACTGCACCACCCGGGAGGCCACGTTGGCACTTTTCATTGTGTTTCTATCTGCCATGTTTCAAAACCTTGTGTCTTGCTGAACGTGACCTTGTTGTGTGTGCAGCTTGTATGTTCTAACCTGCTAGTGAAGAATCCCGAGCCAGCACGTAGCCTCCAATGACTGTAAACAAAATGGAGAAAGTAGACAGCCCATGGTCCTAAACCCTCAGCCCTTGAATGAGGTTTTACATTGTCACATCCGAGTGTACCTTAAATGTCCGTTGCCCAAGCGAGGTAGGGTGATGATTGGAGAGGCAACGGCCTTCGTGGAAATTAAAAACAACAAACCTAAAGCTATGAATATACCTAGCTAACATAGCTAGCTAGCACTCCAGTCAGATTAGCTAGCTACAGTTACCCATAGTTGGCTAGGTAGTTTAATATTTTGGTCATTTATTCCAATACATTTCAGAATTCTTAAAAATATGTTTATGAAGCTAGCTCCATTTTAAAGGGTCCTCGCCACGAGACTAAGCCAATTTGCCAACGCTAAACTCAATGTCGTCTATATATTTTTTTTTAAGCAGACTAGCTTCAGAATTTTGTCTGACATCCCCAAATGTTGACATGTGACTACAGTTTGCATTGAAGTGTGTGTCATATCAACCCCATAAGTGATCATAGTTCTTCACTCGCGCCCTCAAGCTAAATCAAGGGCCAAGGGGGCAACGTTAGTGAATTGGACCTCCACTTAAGATGGCAATCACACTGCATCTGGTTTCGACGGGGATTCGCCTGTGGGAAGTGGCTTGCACTAAGGGCTGAAGGGGTAAAAATAACATGCACAGTTTGAGCTACTCCAGGAAGTGACGTTGCAGGCTAGCTCAGTGCTGCCCCCTCTCATTGATTAACTTAATTTGAAGGCCGACTGGGGTACTGCAGACTGCCGTTCACTAATGAATTATCCTTTTAACTTCTTCTGCATATGATTTTTACATCATTGGTTCAAGGACATACATACATTTTATTGGGTTAGGGTTAGGGGGGGTCCTGATTTCCTGACTTCCATTGCTTCAATGAAAAGGGGCAGTCTCTCTCATCTAGCAGATAAACCAGTGGGTCCTCCTTCTTAAAGAGGCAATCAGCAGTTGCTACATCCATTTCCAGACTTCTAAATTAATGTTATGTACCCATTGATTCTTGAAGAATATAACTTATAAATGCCTCATGAGCTTAGTTCAACTGTCATACCCCATCAGAACTCAAAATATGAGCTTGTTTCACTCCAATATTTGTAAACAACGTAAATGTAAACAAACACTATATAGCCTCAAAACATGGTTAACACTATAATTTGTATATCATGGATGTTCAGTCCTTGAATCTGTAGCTCTGTCTATGAATTTGAGACTGTTTACATTTTACCAGCCCCATGCACGGTGCCAGGATTGTTTCTCTCCGGGTGAAAATCAATCAATCAATCAATCAATCAATCAATCAATCAATCAATCAAATGTATATATAAAGCCCTTCTTACATCAGCTGATGTCACAAAGTGCTGTACAGAAACCCAGCCTAAAACCCCAAATAGCAAGCAATGCAGGTGTAGTAGCACGGTGGCTAGGAAAAACTCCCTATAAAGGCCGGAACCTAGTAAGAAACCTAGAGAGGAACCAGGCTATGTGGGGTGGCCAGTCCTCTTCTGGCTGTGCCGGGTGGAGATTATAACAGAACATGGCCAAGATGTTCAAATGTACATAAATGACCAGCAGGGTCAAATAATAATAATCACAGTGGTTGTAGAGGGGGCAACAGGTCAACACCTCAGGAGCAATTGTCAGTTGGGTTTTCATAGCCAATCATTAAGAGTATCTGTACCGCTCCTGCTGTTTCTAAAGAGTTGAAAACAGCAGGTCTGGGACAGGTAGCATGTCCGGTGAACAGGTCAGGGCTCCATAGCCGCAGGCAGAACAGCTGAAACTGGAGCAGCAGCACGACCAGGTGGACTCGAGGGAAGCTTGACATATACGTGGGGATGCTAAAAAGATTTCATGACTATTTACAAGTGCATTTATTCCATATGCATAATCAGACATTGGTAATAATGTTTCGGATGGGGTATGAATGTGCTTGGTTGACAGCCATGTCTTTTTCAATATCTCCTCTCTGTGAAAGTCCTTGGTATCAGAGTAACGCAATGACTCCACAACTGCTCTCATATACTCTCTGTTCTCTCTGGCTATTTTCGAATGTCCATCACTTAGAGCATTGCATATTGTTTGACTCTTTCTGAATAGTCCACTCATTCCACGCTGCCATTGCATATTGTTGAGCCAGACTCTTTCTGAGTAGTCCACTCATTCCATGCTGCCATTGCATATTGTTGAGCCTGACTCTTTCTGAATAGTCCACTCATTCCATGCTGCCATTGCATATTGTTGAGCCAGACTCTTTCTGAATAGTCCACTCATTCCACGCTGCCATTGCATATTGTTGAGCCAGACTCTTTCTGAATAGTCCACTCATTCCACGCTGCCATTGCATATTGTTTGACTCTTTCTGAGTAGTCCACTCATTCCATGCTGCCATTGCATATTGTTGAGCCAGACTCTTTCTGAATAGTCCACTCATTCCATGCTGCCATTGCATATTGTTTGACTCTTTCTGAGTAGTCCACTCATTCCATGCTGCCATTGCATATTGTTGAGCCAGACTCTTTCTGAATAGTCCACTCATTCCATGCTGCCATTGCATATTGTTTGACTCTTTCTGAATAGTCCACTCATTCCACGCTGCCATTGCATATTGTTGAGCCAGACTCTTTCTGAATAGTCCACTCATTCCACGCTGTCATTGCATATTGTTGAGCCAGACTCTTTCTGAATAGTCCACTCATTCCACGCTGTCATTGCATATTGTTGAGCCAGACTCTTTCTGAATAGTCCACTCATTCCACGCTGCCATTGCATATTGTTTGACTCTTTCTGAATAGTCCACTCATTCCATGCTGCCATTGCATATTGTTGAGCCAGACTCTTTCTGAGTAGTCCACTCATTCCATGCTGCCATTGCATATTGTTGAGCCAGACTCTTTCTGAGTAGTCCACTCATTCCACGCTGCCATTGCATATTGTTGAGCCAGACTCTTTCTGAATAGTCCACTCATTCCATGCTGCCATTGCATATTGTTGAGCCAGACTCTTTCTGAATAGTCCACTCATTCCATGCTGCCATTGCATATTGTTTGACTCTTTCTGAATAGTCCACTCATTCCATGCTGCCATTGCATATTGTTTGACTCTTTCTGAATAGTCCACTCATTCCACACTGCCATTGCATATTGTTGAGCCAGACTCTTTCTGAGTAGTCCACTCATTCCATGCTGCCATTGCATATTGTTTGACTCTTTCTGAATAGTCCACTCATTCCATGCTGCCATTGCATATTGTTGAGCCAGACTCTTTCTGAGTAGTCCACTCATTCCATGCTGCCATTGCATATTGTTGAGCCAGACTCTTTCTGAATAGTCCACTCATTCCATGCTGCCATTGCATATTTATTATTTATTTTTTTTTATTTTTTTTTCACCTTTATTTAACCAGGTAGGCTAGTTGAGAACAAGTTCTCATTTGCAACTGCGACCTGGCCAAGATAAAGCATAGCAGTGTGAACAGACAACACAGAGTTACACATGGAGTAAACAATTAGCAAGTCAATAACACAGTAGAAAAAAATGGGCAGTCTATATACAATGTGTGCAAAAGGCATGAGGAGGTAGGCGAATAATACAATTTTGCAGATTAACACTGGAGTGATAAATGATCAGATGGGCATGTACAGGTAGAGATATTGGTGTGCAAAAGAGCAGAAAAGTAAATAAATAAAAACAGTATAAAAACAGTATGGGAATGAGGTAGGTGAAAAAGGGTGAGCTATTTACCTATAGACTATGTACAACTGCAGCGATCGGTTAGCTGCTCGGATAGCTGATGTTTGAAGTTGGTGAGGGAGATAAAAGTCTCCAACTTCAAAGATTTTTGCAATTCGTTCCAGTCACAGGCAGCAGAGTATTGGAACGAAAGGCGGCCAAATGAGGTGTTGGCTTTAGGGATGATCAGTGAGATACACCTGCTGGAGCGCGTGCTACGGATGGGTGTTGCCATCGTGACCAGTGAACTGAGATAAGGCGGAGCTTTACCTAGCATGAACTTGTAAATGACCTGGAGCCAGTGGGTCTGGCGACGTATATGTAGTGAGGGCCAGCCGACTAGAGCATACAAGTCGCAGTGGTGGGTGGTATAAGGTGCTTTAGTGACAAAACGGATGGCACTGTGATAGACTGCATCCAGTTTGCTGAGTAGAGTGTTGGAAGCCATTTTGTAGATGACATCGCCGAAGTCGAGGATCGGTAGGATAGTCAGTTTTACTAGGGTAAGCTTGGCAGCGTGAGTGAAGGAGGCTTTGTTGCGGAATAGAAAGCCGACTCTGGATTTGATTTTTGATTGGAGATGTTTGATGTGAGTCTGGAAGGAGAGTTTGCAGTCTAGCCAGACACCTAGGTACTTATAGATGTCCACATATTCAAGGTTGGAACCATCCAGGGTGGTGATGCTAGTCGGGCATGCGGGTGCAGGCAGCGATCGGTTGAAAAGCATGCATTTGGTTTTACTCGCGTTTAAGAGCAGTTGGAGGCCACGGAAGGAGTGCTGTATGGCATTGAAGCTCGTTTGGAGGTTTGATAGCACAGTGTCCAATGACGGGCCGAAAGTATATAGAATGGTGTCGTCTGCGTAGAGGTGGATCAGGGAATCGCCCGCAGCAAGAGCAACATCATTGATATATACAGAGAAAAGGGTCGGTCCGAGAATTGAACCCTGTGGCACCCCCATAGAGACTGCCAGAGGACCGGACAGCATGCCCTCTGATTTGACACACTGAACTCTGTCTGCAAAGTAATTGGTGAACCAGGCAAGGCAGTCATCCGAAAAACCGAGGCTGTTGAGTCTGCCGATAAGAATTTGGTGATTGACAGAGTCGAAAGCCTTGGCGAGGTCGATGAAGACGGCTGCACAGTACTGTATTTTATCGATGGCGGTTATGATATCATTTAGTACCTTGAGTGTGGCTGAGGTGCACCCGTGACCGGCTCGGAAACCAGATTGCACAGCGGAGAAGGTACGGTGGGATTCGAGATGGTCAGTGACCTGTTTGTTGACTTGGCTTTCGAAGACCTTAGATAGGCAGGGCAGGATGGATATAGGTCTATAGCAGTTTGGGTCCAGGGTGTCTCCCCCTTTGAAGAGGGGATGACTGCGGCAGCTTTCCAATCCTTGGGGATCTCAGACGATATGAAAGAGAGGTTGAACAGGCTGGTAATAGGGGTTGCGACAATGGCGGCAGATAGTTTCAGAAATAGCGGGTCCAGATTGTCAAGCCCAGCTGATTTGTACGGGTCCAGGTTTTGCAGCTCTTTCAGAACATCTGCTATCTGGATTTGGGTAAAGGAGAACCTGGAGAGGCTTGGGTGAGGAACTACGGGGGGGGCGGAGCTGTTGGCCGAGGTTGGAGTAGCCAGGCGGAAGGCATGGCCAGCCGTTGAGAAGTGCTTATTGAAGTTTTCGATAATCATGGATTTATCGGTGGAGACCGTGTTTCCTAGCCTCAGTGCAGTGGGCAGCTGGGAGGAGGTGCTCTTGTTCTCCATGGACTTCACAGTGTCCCAGAACTTTTGGAGTTGGAGCTACAGGATGCAAACTTCTGCCTGAAGAAGCTGGCCTTAGCTTTCCTGACTGACTGCGTGTATTGGTTCCTGACTTCCCTGAACAGTTGCATATCACGGGGGCTATTCGATGCTATTGCAGTCTGCCACAGGATGTTTTTGTGCTGGTCGAGGGCAGTCAGGTCTGGAGTGAACCAAGGGCTGTATCTGTTCTTGGTTCTGCATTTTTTGAACGGAGCATGCTTATCCAAAATGGTGAGGAAGTTACTTTTAAAGAATGACCAGGCATCCTCAACTGACGGGATGAGGTCAATGTCCTTCCAGGATACTGTTGAGCCAGACTCTTTCTGAATAGTCCACTCATTCCATGCTGCCATTGCATATTGTTTGACTCTTTCTGAGTAGTCCACTCATTCCATGCTGCCATTGCATATTGTTGAGCCAGACTCTTTCTGAGTAGTCCACTCATTCCATGCTGCCATTGCATATTGTTGAGCCAGACTCTTTCTGAATAGTCCACTCATTCCACGCTGCCATTGCATATTGTTGAGCCAGACTCTTTCTGAGTAGTCCACTCATTCCATGCTGCCATTGCATATTGTTGAGCCAGACTCTTTCTGAATAGTCCACTCATTCCATGCTGCCATTGCATATTGTTTGACTCTTTCTGAATAGTCCACTCATTCCACGCTGCCATTGCATATTTTTTGCTCCACATAAGCATTGTGTGTCTTGAGCAAACTTGTGGCCTTCTTCCGGTTCTGGTAGCCATTGTGGGTAAATGCCGCCTTCTCTCCACCATCTTCTTTCTTCTTCTTTCTTCTCTTTTCTCTTCTTCTTTCCTCGGAGACAAGGTCTGGGTCTGGATTTTCATTTCCTACCGCGCTTGATCAGAAAACGACCCATCGCAATGGGACGAGATGGCTGACTAGCTAGCAAGAAGTTATCTCACATAACATAGCCTAACGTGCGCGAGGACACCCCCCTAAACACAAACACACACGTCATAGGGCACATGCGCGGCACGACCACGCAGCCAGGGATCGGATTGGGAACCGAATGGCTGGTTATTAAATGTAGCATATTTCTTAATTTAAAAATAAAATAAATACTAAAATACTTGAGGGGGCTTAAGTTTTGCTACGCAGACTTGTGACGTGGCTATAGGCCCCTGCAGCCCCGGTGTAGCGCCGCGCCTGTCCAGCCACATCCTTCAGCTTTTTACCATAACAGGAGCCGGGACAATCCTTTGTTATTGTTTAAACTGCTGATTGCTGCTTTAAAATAAAAACCTTTTCCTATTTCATCTGTCTCAAGGAGAGGAGTTAAGCGCTCCTGATCAGCTCGGCTGGGTCTCCTCACATGCACACACACACACACACACACACACACACACACACACACACACACACACACACACACACACACACACACACACACACACACACACACACACACACACACACACACACACACACACACACACACACACACACACACACACACACACACACACACACACACACACACACACACACACACACACACACATTCTCTCTCCTCACACACGCCCACTGCTCCATTCATTGCTCATTTGGATCTTGGAGAGCAAATCCCTCTCCACCGCCTTTTCATGTTCTGACTAGAGAGACGGAATCCTGAGAGGAGGTAGGCTAGCAGTGGAGCCTCCTCACGCCTGATCCCAGATCTGTGTGCTGTCTTCAGTTAGCAAGACAACACAAACAGATCTGGAACCAGGCTTCCTCAGGCTTTGTTTATCATAACCATCTATCCATCCTGTTTTAGAGACGAGTTTGTAAATAAATGTGATATTTCCCACAATTCTCTTTTTTTACTGAGAGGATGATTTGCTGGGTGTACTGGTTAACTTTTAATATCCTCAAAAAGATTAAATAAAGTAGGCCGATATGTGGGAGGACAGCTTCTGTCTGCTATGAGGAGGTTGAATACAGAATAACTGTGTTATCTAGGTAATCCTGTTTTAAACATCAGTTTTTCCAGGATTCATTTCCCCCTCTCATTGTTAAGGCCACAGCAGGCCTCAGTTCGACTGGCGCCTAGCCAAACGAACCGAAAGAGTGTGCTCGCATACTCCCTAAAAAAAACCTTCGCTTGAAAAACAAAACAAAAAAAGTGGCAAGAGTACTGTTTGTCTATTTTGAGACGCCTTAGCCCAAAAAAACGGTCATTCATTTGGACGTTTTTGCAGAGTCACGCATGTTTGGTGCAGTATTGAATGAAAATGATTTGTCTCTCATTGAATGACAACAAACACTTCATTCTCAAATCCCTACTGTTGACCAATCACCGACTAAGGGATGTAGACTTCAGCTTCAAACTTCGGCTTGTCTCGAGAATTTTCTTTGTGTGCAGGAACAGCCGAAAAAGTAGACTAAAACGTAGACTCCGGGCAATCCAGTTCATGGTTGTGAATTTCCTATAGATAATAAAAACAAATACCTTAAGGGGCTAGTTTCCTGGACATAGATTAAGCCTAGTCTTGGACTAAAAAGCACTGTAAGGAGGGTCTCCATTGACCAAGGAGTTTGTCTGGGAAACCTGCCTAAAAATGCACTAGAGCCAGATCAAGAATGTGAGTTGTTGAAGCCAGCCAGCCAGCCAGCCAGGACAGCACGGCAGAAGCAGTTAGCTTTTATGTCAGTTGGTGGTTCTACACGGGGGGGCATCCTTTCCTCAGTGCCATTGTGCTCTTCTCCATTCGGTCTCCATTCACAAATAAATGTTTAACTCACTGGCTAAAAGGAGCAGTGGGGGGGGGAGTCTGAAGCCACAGGGTGTGGTCAATGAACCCGTCCCTGGAGAAGTTAGAGAAGAAGGAAGTTAACAATCGAGGAGAGGATTCAGAAGAATCCACCAATAAGCCTCCTTAGATGAAAGCATCTCTACCCTGCTGCTGGGGCAATGAGCAGCTAGTGGTGTGTAAATAGGGGAGACAGCAGTTTGAAACTGCTCTGCTAAGTTACTGAGCTGGTAGTGACTAGTAAAAGGATCTGAAAGACACCGATAGTTGTGACTTATAAGAATGTTTTGGGGACCCTTCGTTCAATCCTATTGGTCCCCCCCCCCTACCCTCCTATTATAACCACCTCCCACTATAATCACCTCCAAATATAACCACCTCCCACTATAACCACCTCCCACTATAACCACCTCCCACTATAACCAACTCCCACTATAACCATCTCCCACTATAACCACCTCCTATTTTAACCACCTCCCACTATAACCACCTCCCATTATAACCACCTCCTATTTTAACCACCTCCCACTATAATCACCTCCCACTATAACCACCTCCCACTATAACCACCTCCCTCTATAACCACCTCCTATTTTAACCACCTCCCACTATAATCACCTCCCACTATAATCACCTCCCACCATAACCACCTCCCACTATAACCACCTCCTATTTTAACCACCTCATATTATAATCACCTCCTATTATAATCACCTCCTATTATAACCAACTCTGATAATAACCACCTCCTATTATAACCACCTCCCACTATAATCACCTCCTATTATAACCACCTCCCACTACAAGCACATCATTTGGCTAACCATCTCCCTCTAAAACCACCTCCTATTATAACCACCTCCTATTATATATATATATATATATATGCCATTTATCAGACGCTTTTATCCAAAGCGACTTACAGTCATGTGTGCATACATTCTACATATGGGTGGTCCCGGGATCGAACCCACTACCCTGGCGTTACAAGCGCCATGCTCTACCAACTGAGCTACAGAAGGACCACCTCCTATTATAACCACCTCCTATTATAACCACCTCCTATTATAACCAACTCCCACTATAATCACCCCCTATTATAACCACCTCCTATTATAACCACCTCCCACTATAATCACCTCCTATTATAACCACCTCCTATTATAACCACCTCCAAATATAACCACCTCCTATTATAACCACCTCCCTCTATAACCACCTCCTATTATAACCACCTCCCACTATAATCACCTCCTATTATAACCACCTCCAAATATAACCACATCATATTATAACCACCTCCCTCTATAACCACCTCCTATTATAACCACCTCCCACTATAACCACCTCCCTCTATAACCACCTCCTATTATAACCACCTCCCTCTATAACCACCTCCTATTATAACCACCTCCTATTATAACCACCTCCCACTATTACCACCTCCCACTATAACCCCCTCCCACTATAACCACCTCCTACTATAACCACCTCCCATTATAACCACCTCCCACTATTACCAGCTCCCACTGTAACCCCCTCCCTCTATAACCACCTCCTATTATAACCAACTCCCACTATAACCACCTCCCACTATAACCACATGATTTTTATAACCACTTCCCTCTATAACCACCTCCTATTATAACCACCTCCCACTATAATCACCTCCTATTATAACCACCTCCAAATATAACCACATCATATTATAACCACCTCCCTCTATAACCACCTCCTATTATAACCACCTCCCTCTATAACCACCTCCTATTATAACCACCTCCCACTATTACCACCTCCCACTATAACCCCCTCCCACTATAACCACCTCCTACTATAACCACCTCCCATTATAACCACCTCCCACTATTACCACCTCCCACTGTAACCCCCTCCCTCTATAACCACCTCCTATTATAACCACCTCCCACTATAACCACCTCCCACTATAACCACATGATTTTTTTATAACCACTTCCCTCTATAACCACATCATATTATAACCACTCCTATTATAACCACCTCCCACTGTAACCACCTCCCACTATAACCACCTCCCACTATAACCACCTCATATTAAAACCACCTCCCACTATAACCACATGATTTTATAACCACTTCCCTCTATAACCACATCATTTTATAACCACCTCATATTATAACCACCTCCCACTATAACCAACTCCCACTATAACCACATCATTTTATAACCACCTCCCACTATAACCACATCCCACTATAACCACCTCCCACTATAACCACCTCATATTATAACCACCTCCCACTATAACCACCTCCTATTATAACCACCTCCTATTATAACCACCTCCCTCTATAACCACCTCCTATTATAACCACCTCCCACTATTACCACCTCCCACTGTAACCCCCTCCCTCTATAACCACCTCCTATTATAACCACCTCCCACTATAACCATCTCCCACTATAACCACCTCCCACTATAACCACATGATTTTTATAACCACTTCCCTCTATAACCACCTCCTATTATAACCACCTCCCACTATAATCACCTCCTATTATAACCACCTCCAAATATAACCACATCATATTATAACCACCTCCCTCTATAACCACCTCCTATTATAACCACCTCCCTCTATAACCACCTCCTATTATAACCACCTCCCACTATTACCACCTCCCACTATAACCCCCTCCCACTATAACCACCTCCTACTATAACCACCTCCCATTATAACCACCTCCCACTATTACCACCTCCCACTGTAACCCCCTCCCTCTATAACCACCTCCTATTATAACCACCTCCCACTATAACCATCTCCCACTATAACCACCTCCCACTATAACCACATGATTTTTTTATAACCACTTCCCTCTATAACCACATCATATTATAACCACCTCCCACTGTAACCACCTCCCACTATAACCACCTCCCACTATAACCACCTCATATTAAAACCACCTCCCACTATAACCACATGATTTTATAACCACTTCCCTCTATAACCACATCATTTTATAACCACCTCATATTATAACCACCTCCCACTATAACCAACTCCCACTATAACCACATCATTTTATAACCACCTCCCACTATAACCACCTCCCACTATAACCACCTCCCACTATAACCACCTCCCACTATAACCACCTCATATTATAACCACCTCCCACTATAACCACCTCCCACTATAACCACCTCCTATTTTAACCACCTCCCACTATAACCACCTCCTATTATAACCACCTCCCACTATAACCACCTCCCACTATAACCACCTAATTTTATAAGCACCTCCCCACTATTACCACCTCCCAATATAACCACCTCCCACTATAACCCACCTCCCACTATAACCACCTCATATTATAACCACCTCCCACTATAACCACCTCCCACTATAACCACCTCCTATTATAACCACCTCCCACTATAACCACCTCCCACTATAACCACCTCATTTTATAACCACCTCCGCACTATAACCACCTCCCACTATAACCACCTCCCACTATAACTACCTCCCACTATAACCACCTCATATTATAACCACCTCCCACTATAACCACGTCATTTTATAACCACCTCATATTATAACCACCTCCCACTATAACCACCTCCCCACTATAACCACCTCCTATTATAACCACCTCCCATTATAACCACCTCCTTTTTTAACCACCTCCCTCTATAACAATCTCCTAGTATAACCACCTCCCATTATAACCACCTCCTATTTTAACCACCTCCTACTATAATCACCTCCCACTATAACCACCTCCCATTATAACCACCTCCTATTATAACCTCCTCATATTATAACCACCTCCTTGTCACGCCTTGGTCTTAGTATTTTGTGTTTTCTTTAATTATTTGGTCAGGCCAGGGTGTGACATGGGTTTATGTTGTTGTATTTCATATTGGGGTTTTTGTATTATTGGGATTGCGGCTGAGTAGGGGTGTTGCATAGGCTTGGCTGCCTGAGGCGGTTCTCAATCAGAGTCAGGTGATTCTCGTTGTCTCTGATTGGGAACCGTATTTAGGTAGCCTGGTTTCGCTTTGTATTTCGTCGGTGATTGTTCCTGTCTCTGTGTAGTGTTCACCAGATAGGCTCGGTCACTTTGGTTTTTCTTTTTTACTTGTTTTGGAAGAGAAGAGAACGAGCGCCATTCTCCTTGCGGAGATGGTGCTAAATACATCAACACGGTCGGTCCCGGGGATTGGGCTGGCCAACACGATTCGGTTTGCTTGAAAGGAGTTGGAGCCTTTAGGACGGGAATCTTTTGGAAGGATAATATTGATGGGGATTCTAAAGCTGACGGTGAAGGACGTGTTTTGTTTCCAAGGCAACTCATTGGAGGGAGCATAAGACGTGGCACTATATACAGAGGAAAAACACGATGATATCCTGAGAAGGGCAAGAGCAGTGGGAGGTGAGAGGCCGATGTGCCACTATGAAATAACAAGCCTGGCAAAGAATATCTTTAGGGTTGTAACTGTCAACATTTACAACCCTTACGTTAAGGACGAAGAGGTGAGGGCTTTTCTGGGGAGATACATGGATAACGTCTCCTCAGCAAGGCACCTCAAAGACTCCCTTGGGTTTTGGAATGGGAGGAGATGCTTCCAGGCCCTCCTCAGAGAGGACCCAAAGGGACATGGTGGCTACCTCCATCCTCCTGCTATGTTCTCCCTAGGGGCTGACAGGGGGACGTTGTTTTATGCACGTCAGCCCCCATTTTGCAGGCGCTGTATGGCCTACGGTCACATATTCGCCTCGTGCAGTACAAGAAAATGCAGATTTTGTGGGTCTGAAGAACACGAGGCGAGGGATTGACGTGCCATGGGTGTGGCTCGTCAGCACACCTGTGGCGGGGGTGCCCGGCCCGTCAGAGGTCATATGCGTCTGCGGCTGGGGGGTGAGCAGGGGCGGGGGATGGGGGAAGAAGAGGAGGGGAAGGAAGCACGCCTCATGACCAGAGTACAGGTCCAGAGGGGAAGGCCACAAGGAAGGAGGAGGAGCAAGAAGCGGCGGATGGAAGAGAGAAGGAAATGGAAGCCACGGGAGTAGGAGAACTAGGAAAAGCGGCGGAAGAAGGCAACCGAGTGGAGGAGCATGAGAGAGAAGAAAGCGAGGGAGGAGTGGTGGAGAAGGAGACAGTGGAAGTGCAAGTGGACTGGGGGGAGGGGGGGGGGGTGGTATCTCTCCACTGCCGCCATCACCAAAGAAGAGAATGAAGAGGAGGGTGCGATTGGCCGACAGTGAGAGGGAGGGGATGGCCAAGAGAGTGATGGGGGTGGGAGAAACCTCTGGGTTGCTGCTGGTTTCCCCAGGCCCTCAACTTCTGTTGGGTGGGGACACACCTAACAAGACTCAGGACTGGGTACTGGAGGAGGTGGGGAGTTTTTTGTTTGGGGACTCAGCCTCCCCGATTTTTTTCCAAACCAGCTGCAACACTGGGGAGGGGGAGGATTGTGGGGGTAGACCCAGGGTGCAGGGCACCCCGGAGCCAAACACTATTCCTGCATCCTGGGATGGTGAGATGGAGGAAGAGGGGGGTATGTCGGGAGTACGGATGGTGTTCTCACCGGTAGATATGGAGCAGGGGAGCATCGGGTGTGACTGTTCTTTTGTTTTTTTTCATGGGGTCTAATTTTACTTTTGTTAGTTTAAATGTAAGGGGTTTAAGGGATTTTGTTAAGAGGAGGGCTATTTTTAGTTATTTGGAGGGTAGGTTCACCTGAGGGATGGAGGGGATGTTAGTAGGTTTAAGAGGGAGTGGGACAAGGGGGAGTCGGTTTGGGGTGTTGGGGGGGGTGCACTCATCGGGGGTAGGGATTTTGTGTGGGCACAGGGAGGTAAAAGTGGAGGATTATTTTGTGGTAATGCAGGGGAGGGTTATAGGGGTGGATGTCACGATAAGGGATTGTAAATTTAGATTAGTGGTGGTGTATGGGCCACAGGTGGTGGCAGACAGGAGGGAGATGGTGGACTGTCTGACGCCCCTGTGTGTCACAAATAGGAAATTAGTGATAGGGGGGATTTTAATACAGATTTAGGAAGAGGGGGGATAGCAGTGCAGGCGCCATTGCCAGGCTAATGGCTTGCCATGGTCTGGTAGATGGTGGTCTGCACACTACTCCGAAAATGGACGGTCCTACATGGCGCAACTCCAGGGGGGTTGAGCGGAGGCTCGACTATATTTTTGTACCCAGGTCTTTGGGTAAGTTGTCTGGGCGGCTGTTGCCTGTTTCGGATCAAGACGGGGTGCTCCTGCAGGTGGGGTCGCCAGTCTGCCTCTTTGGTAGGGGGTACTGGAAGCTAGATCGGGATGTGCTGGAGGAGCGGGCTTTTGTTGACGGGTTTTATGGTTTCTTTTGGAGGCTTGAGGGCCTCCGGTCCATGTGCGAGGGGGTGTTAGAGTGGTGGGAATTAGTTAAGGTGAGGATTAGGGCTTTTATAATAGGGTATTGCAAGAGGAAAAAAAGGGAGGAGAGGAGGGAGGTGGATCGTATCCAAAGGTTAATTGAACTCGAATACGAGGCAGGCAACCTCGGCGGGTCGTTTCACTGGGAGAGACCCGCAACCCTAAAGGCGCAGCTCAGGGAGTTGCAGGAGCGGAAGGCTCGAGCTTTCCTGGAGCCTGCGCATAGTGGCTTTCTAGAACACAATGAGACTTGTTCTGCTATGTTCTTTAAGTTGGTTAGGGCCAGACAGAGTAGGAAGGTAATGCATGGCGTTAGGGAAGAAAATGGTAGTATAGTTAGAGAACCAGAGGATATGGTCAGGGTGACAACTGATCATTTCCAAGGTTTATTTAAGGAAAGGGAAATAGATGTAGAGCAGGGAAATGTGTTTTTAGAACACTTGTCCAGGCGGTTGCCGGAGGACATTATAGAAGTGATGGAGGCCCAGATCTCACTAGAAGAGGTTGAGAGCGCTCTTAGGAGGATGGGAAAAGGGAAGGTGCCTGGGATGGATGGGCTGCCGGCTGAGTTTTATCTCAAGTTTTGGGGTATACTTGGACCAGTGGTCCTCGAAGTCTTGAAGGCCATCCTTGAGACGGGGTCCCGGGGGATCAATGGCTGTTGGTGTGCTGTCACTTTTATATAAGAAGGGGGAAGTAACAGACCTTGGCAACTGGTGGCCGTTGACCATGCTGTGTGTAGATTACAAGCTACTTGCAAAGGTTTTAGCAGACCGGTTGCGCACAGCCCTTCCCTACGTCGTTCATGAGGATCAGACGTGCGGGGTAGAGGGCCGCTCTATTAGATGGAACCTACAGTTAATCAGGGACTCCATCGCTTGGGTTGAAGATAGAGGACTGCCTTTAATGGTAGCAGCGCTAGATCAGGCGAAAGCCTTCGATCGCGTGAATAGATCCTTTTTATTCAGAGTGTTAGGTCGATTAGGATTTGGGGAGAAGTTTATAGGTTGGATTCGTACATTATATGTCGGAGCGGGGTGCCGAGTTAGTGTAAATAGTCACTTGGGTGACGTTTTTGACCTCTCGTCTGTGGTCAGGCAGGGGTGCCCACTCTCGGCTCTCCTCTTCGTTCTGTACATGGAGCCTCTGGGGGCTGCCATTAGGGCAGACACAGGGGTGGAAGGCTTGCTGATCCCTGGAAGTGGTGGGCTGCGTGTTAAGATGACGCAGTACGCCGACGACACTTCCTTGCTGTTGTGCAAGGACTCGTGCCTGACAAGGTCCCTTGCCATCTTTGGGGATTTCACCCGAGCGTCGGGAGCAGTTCTGAACCATGCAAAGTCTTCCGTCAAGTTTTTCGGAAGATGGCGCGGTAGAACGGTTGTGCCTGGGGGGTTATCTCTCTGTGAGGGGGCCCTGAGGATTCTCGGGGTCCATTTTGAGACCTCCGGCTCAGCGACGCTAAACTGGAACATGCGTATCGCAGTGGTACAGAGGAAGCTAGCAATGTGGAAGGCTAGGTATTTGTCTTTTATGGGCAAAGTCCTGGTCCTAAAGGTGGATGTGTTGCCGTCTCTTTTGTATTTGGCATACATCTACCCATTGCCGGCTTGTCTGAGGAGGCCTCTAGTGAGGCTTGTGTTTCAGTTTATGTGGAGTGGCAGGTGCGAGTGGGTCGCCAGGGCACACATGATCCATCGGGGAGGGAGGTAGGGGGGTACCACATTTCCCCCTCAAGCTGGACACAATTTTTGTTTCTTTCTTGTTAACAGAGCTTGCTCAGCCAGTGATACACCCGTCCGGTTACCTCCTGCGGGTGTTTTTCTCGTATCAGGCGAGAAGCATAATGGTGTGGTCTAACACGGGTCCTCGGGCGGAACAGCTGCAGTGGCACTTTGATCATGCGGCCAAGTGGCTGCGTGCGCACCCTGAGGTTGAAGTTGCCCGAGTAGGTTTAGATCACAGGCACCTGTACGAGGAGGTCAGAAAGGCAGGGAGTCCGGCGCCTGTAGTGGGCATCTCGGAAGTGGTCTGGGAGGGAGTGCAGGCGCGGGGTCTGGATAACAGGCTCAAGGACCTGAATTGGTTGAGCCTTCATAAGTGTTTGCCGGTACGTTCCATCTTGTACCGGTATAGTTTGGTGCAATCCCCCACCTGTCCAAGATCCTCTTCTGGCAGGGAGGAGACTGTGCGCCATGTCTTTGGGACTGTGCCTTTGCCGGGAGTAGTATGGGCTAGGGCACGGGTGTTGTTAGGTTTGGTAAAGGGGATTTTGTATTGACGTGGGCCAGGTTAGAGAGGGATGTAGGGAGAGCGAGAGGGACGGATAGGGACAGGTTTCTGCTCTGGCTTCTCATGAGTCTCTTTAAACGGGAGCTGTGGGAAGCAAGGCAGAACATGGTGAAGACAGGGAGAGATTGGGGGTGGAAGGGATAGTGAGGAGGGTGGAAGGAGATTTGAGGGGAGGATGAAGAGGGAGGAGAGGAATTGGGGGAAGCATGCTGCTCGGGAGAGGTGGAAGGGGGTTTAGGGCTGGGTGTCATTTAGATTTGTAAGAGGATATATTAGGGACGGGGAGATAGGGAAAGGTATTTTGTAGAGTGACGGGGAGGGAAGATGCTCCCCTGGGGTTTTGTTTGGGGTTTATGTTTAGTTTAATTAGTTTAATTGAAATACCATTATTTGAGTATGTATGTAAATTATGAGTTGTAAAGAATGAATGGTATTGAAGATAATAAATTATTTAAAAAAATTTAAAAAATAAAAAATAGGCTGTAATTAGGTTTCACGTTCCATTTGTTGTTTATTTTGTATCGTTATTTCATGTGTCACTTTTTCTATTAAAGTCATGAGTAACCACTACGCTGCATTTCGGTCTGACTCGTTACAGAATCACCCACCACACTCGGACCGAGCAGCGTGTTAACAGGCAGCTGGAACAGCAAAGGGAGGACGTTATGGACAGCAGAGGCATGGAGTATACGACGTGGGAAGAAATCGACAGGTGGGCGGCCGACCTAGAGAGAGTGCAGGAGCCCGCCTGGGATTCGCTAGAGCAGTGCGAAGAGGGCTATAGGCGAATGGAGTCGGAAAAAAGACACGGCGGCACAGAGCGAAAACCGAAAGTCACCCCAAATATTTATTGGGGGAGGGCTCAGAGAGAGAGTGGCTGAGTCAGGAGTCAGACCTGAGCCAACTCTCCCTGTTAATTGTGAGGAGCAGCAATATAAGGACTTCTGGTCTTGGGAGATGATATTAGACGGAAAAGGACCCTGGGCGCAGCCGGGAGAATATCGCCGTCCCAAGGAAGAACTAGAGGCGGCTAAAGCGGAGAGGCGCTGGTATGAGGAGGCAGCACGGCGACGCGGATGGAAGCCCGAAAAGCAGCCCCAATTATTGGGGGGCTTAAAGGGAGTATGGCAATGCCAGGTAGGAGACCTGTGCATACTCCCTGTGCTTACCGGTGGGCTAGAGAGACCGGGCAGACACCGTGTTATGCTATGGAGCGCACAGTGTTTCCAGTGCGGGTGCATAGCCCGGTGCGGTTCATACCAGTCCTTTGTATTGGCCGGGCTAGAGTGGGCATCGAGCCAGGTAAGCTTGGGCAGGCTCGGTGCTCAAGAGCTCCAGTGCGCCTGCACGGTCCGGTCTATCCAGAACCACCTCCACACACCAGTCCTCCGGTAGCAGCTCCCTGTACCAGGCTTCCTGTAGCACCAGTTCCAGCACCATGCACCAGGCCTTCTGTGCGCCTCGCCTGTTCAGCACAACCAGAGCATTCCTTCCCTCCTGCTCTGTCGGAGTCTCCCGCCTGTTCAGCGCTATCAGAGCCTTCCTCCTCTACAGCGCTGCCGGAGCCTCCTGCCTGTTCGGAGCAGCCTGAGCTGTCAGTCTGCATGGAGCAGCCTGAGATGTCAGTCTGCATGAAGCAGCCAGAGCTGCCAGTCTGCAAAGAGCTGCCAGTCTGCAAGGAGCTGTCAGTCTGCAAGGTGCTGCCAGTCTGCAGGGTGCTGTCAGCCTGCATGGAGCAGTCAGAGCTGTCAGTCTGCATAAAGCAGCCAGAGCTGTCAGCCTGCCTGGAGCAGTCAAAGCTGTCAGTCTGTTCGAAGCAGCCAGAGCTGTCAGTCTGCATGAAGCAGCCAGAGCTGTCAGTCTGCAAAGAGCTGTCAGTCTGCAAAGAGCTGCCAGTCTGCAAGGAGCTGTAAGTCTGCAAGGTGCTGCCAGTCTGCAGGGTGCTGTCAGCCTGCATGGAGCAGTCAGAGCTGTCAGTCTGCATAAAGCAGCCAGAGCTGTTAGCCTGCATGGAGCAGTCAGAGCTGTCAGTCTGCATGAAGCAGCCAGAGCTGTCAGTCTGCAAAGAGCTGTCAGTCTGCAAAGAGCTGCCAGTCTGCAAGGAGCTGTCAGCCTGCATGGAGCTGCCAGAGCTGTCAGTCTGCAAGGAGCTGTCAGTCTGCATAGAGCAGCTAGATCCGCCAGTCAGCCATGATCTTCTAGATCTGCCAGTCAACCAGTCTCTTCCAGATCTGCCAGTCAACCAGTCTCTTCCAGACCTGCCAGTCAACCAGTCTCTTCCAGATCTGCCAGTCAACCAGTCTCTTCCAGATCTGCTAGTCAACCAGAATCTTCCAGATCCGCCAGCCAGCCAGGATCTACCGGAGCCTACTACCTGCCTGAGCTTCATCTCAGTACTGGGCTTCCTCTCAGTACTGGGCTTCCTCTCAGTACTAGGCTTTCTCTCAGTACTGGGCTTCCCCTCAGTTCCGGACTGCCCCTCAGTTCCGGGCTGCCCCTCAGCCCCGAGCTGCTCCTCAGTTCTGTGGGGTTCTGGGTGAGGACTATTAGGCCATGGTCGGCGGCGAGGGTGGATTATCCCAGGACGCGAAGGGGAGGAACTAGGACATTAATGGAGTGAGGTCCACGTCCCGAGCCGGAACCGCCACCATGGACAGACGCCCACCCGGACCCTCCCTATGGTTTTGAGGTGCGTCCGGGAGTCCGGTCTTAGTATTTTGTGTTTTCTTTAATTATTTGGTCAGGCCAGGGTGTGACATGGGTTTATGTTGTTGTATTTCGTTTTGGGGTTTTTGTATTATTGGGATTACGGCTGAGTAGGGGTGTTGCATAGGCTTGGCTGCCTGAGGCGGTTCTCAATCAGAGTCAGGTGATTCTCGTTGTCTCTGATTGGGAACCGTATTTAGGAAGCCTGGTGTCGCTTTGTATTTCGTGGGTGATTGTTCCTGTCTCTGTGTAGTTTCACCAGATAGGCTGTAATTAGGTTTCACGTTCCGTTTGTTGTTTTGTATTTTGTATCGTTATTTCATATGTCACTTTTTCTATTAAAGTCATGAGTAACCACTACGCTGCATTTCGGTCCGACTCTCTTTCCACAAACGAAGAACGCCGTTACACTCCTATTATAACCACCTCCCACTATAACCATCTCCCATGACAAGCACATGATTTTGCTAACCACCTCCCTCTATAACCACCTCCCACTATAACCACCTCCTATTATAACCACCTCCCACTATAACCACCTCCTACTATAACCACCTCCTATTATAACCACCTCCTATAATAACCATCTCCCACTATAACCACCTCCCACTATAACCACCTCAGATATTATAACCACCTCCCACTATAACCACATGATTTTATAACCACTTCCCTCTATAACCACATCATATTATAACCACCTCCAAATATAACCATCTCCCACTATAACCACCTCCCACTATAACCACCTCAGATATTATAACCACCTCCCACTATAACCACATGATTTTATAACCACTTCCCTCTATAACCACATCATATTATAACCACCTCCAAATATAACCACCTCCCACTATAACCACCTCCCACTATAACCAACTCCTATTATAACCACCTCCTATTATAACCACATCCCACTTTAACCACCTCCCACTGTAACCACCTCCTACTATAACCATCTCCTATTATAACCACCTCCCACTATAACCACCTCCCACTATAACCACCTCATATTATAACCACCTCCCACTATAACCACATGATTTTTTAACCACTTCCTTCTATAACCACATCATATTATAACCACCTCCTATTATAACCACCTCCCACTATAACCACCTCCTTGTCACGCCTTGGTCATTCTATTTTGTGTTTTCGTTATATGTTTGGTCTGGCCAGGGTGTGACATGGGTTTATATGTTGTGGTTCGTATTGGGGTTTTTGTAATTATTGGGATTGCCTATTATTGGGCTGCCTTGGCTGCCTCAATCAGAGTCAGGTGATTCTCGTTGTCTCTGATTGGGAACCGTATTTAAGTAACGGATGTGAAACGGCTAGCTTAGTTAGCGGTGTGCGCTAAATAGCGTTTCAATCGGTTACGTCACTTGCTCTGAGACCTTGAAGTAGTAGTTCCCCTTGCTCTGCAAGAGCCGCGGCTTTTGTGGAGCGATGGGTAACGATGCTTCGAGGGTGACTGTTGTTGATGTGTGCAGAAGGTCCCTGGTTCGCGCCCGGGTATGGGCGAGGGGACGGTTTAAAATTATACTGTTACATTTAGGTAGCCTGGTGTCGCTTTGTATTTCGTGGGTGATTGTTCCTGTCTCAGTGTAGTTTCACCAGATAGGCTGTAATAGGTTTCACGTTCCGTTTGTTGTTTTTGTATATGTATAAGTTATTTCCTGTATCACGATCTCTTCATTAAAGACATGAGTAACCACTACGCTGCATTTCGGTCCGACTCTCTTTCTACAAACGAAGAACGCCGTTACACTGCTATTATAACCACATCCCATTATAACCACCTCCTATTATAACCACATCCCACTATAACCACCTCCAATTATAACCACCTCCCATTATAACCTCCTCATATTATATCCACCTCAAATTATATCCACCTCATATTATAATCACCTCCCACTATAACCGCCTCCTATTTTAACCATCTCATATTATAACCACCTCCTAATATAACCTCCTCCCACTTTAACCACCTCCCACTTTAACCATCACCCACTTTAACCACCTCCCACTGTAACCACCTCCCACTATAACCACCTCCAAATATAACCACCTCCTGTTATAACCACTTCCTACTATAACCACCTCCAAATATAACCATCTCCCTCTATAACCACCTCCCACTATAACCACCTCCTATTATAAACACCTCCCTCTATAACCACCTCCCACTATAATCACATGAACAAACTAACAAAAACAAGAAATGTGAAAAACTCAAAAACAGTCCTATCTGGTGCACACACAGAGACAGGAACAATCACCCACAAACACACAGTGAAACCCAGGCCACCTAAGTATGATTCTCAATCAGAGACAACTAATGACACCTGCCTCTGATTGAGAACCATACTAGGCCGAAACATAGAAATTCCCAAAACCTAGACAAACAAACATAGACTGCCCACCCAACTCACGCCCTGACCATACTAAAATAAATACAAAACAAAGGAAATAAAGGTCAGAACATGACAGTACCCCCCCCCCCAAAGGTGCGGACTCCAGTCGCAAAAACCTTAACCTATAGGGGAGGGTCTGGGTGGGCGTCTGTCTGCGGTGGCGGCTCTGGCGCGGGACGCGGACCCTACTTCAACATTGTCTTAGTCCGCCTCCGTGGCTTTCTAACCATGGCCACCCTTCTCAATGACCCCACTGGACAGAGGGGCAGCTCGGGAAAGAGGGGCAGCTCAGAAAAGAGGGGCAGCTCGGGACAGAGGGGCGGATGCTCTGGCGCCTCTGGGCTGAGGGGCTCTGGCGCCTCTGGGCTGAGGGGCTCTGGCGCCTCTGGGTTGAGGGGCTCTGGCGCCTCTGACTCTGGCAGCAGCGCCGGACAGGCGGGAGGCTCCGGCAGCGGCGCCGGACAGGCGGGAGGCTCCGGCAGTGGCGCCGGACAGGCGGGACGCCCGGCAGCGGCGCCGGACAGGCGGGAGGCTCCGGCAGTGGCGCCGGACAGGTGGGACGCTCCGGCAACGGCGCAGGACAGGCGGGACGCCCGGCAGCGGCGCCGGACAGGCGGGACGCTCCGGCAGCAGCGCCGGACAGGCGGGAGCACCTGCAGGGAGGAGACAGAGAGACAGCCTGGTGCGTGGAGCTGCCACAGGAGGCAGCGGCGCCGGACAGGCGGGACGCTCCAGCAGCGGCGCCGGACAGGCGGGAGGCTCCGGACAGGCGGGAGGCTCCGGACAGGCGGGAGGCTCCGGCAGCGGCGCCGGACAGGCGGGAGGCTCCGGCAGCGGCGCCGGACAGGCGGGAGGCTCCGGCAGTGGCGCCGGACAGGCGGGACGCTCTGGCAGCGGCGCCGGACAGGCGGGAGGCTCTGGCAGCGGCGCGGACAGGCGGGAGGCTCCGGCAGCGGCGCCGGACAGGCGGGACGCTCCGGCAGCGGCGCCGGACAGGCGGGACGCTCCGGCAATGGCGCCGGACAGGCGGGAGGCTCCGCAGCGGCGCGGACAGGCGGGACGCTCCGCAGCGGCGCCGGACAGGCGGGACGCCCGCAGCGGCGCAGGACAGGCGGGACGTCCGGCAGCGGCGCCGGACAGGCGGGACGCTCCGGCAGCGGCGCCGGACAGGCGGGAGCACCTGCAGGGAGGAGACTGAGAGACAGCCTGGTGCGTGGGGCTGCCACAGGAACCACCAGGCTGGGGAGACTTTCAGGAGGCTTGGTGTTAGGAGGAGCCTGAAAGACCGGGCTGTGGGGAGCACTGGAGCTCTGGTGCGCAACCTTGGCACCACTTCCCCAGGCTGGACAACTACTCGAGCCCGGACCCTCCAGAGTGCAGGCACAGGTTGAACCGGGCTGTGCTTACTACACGCACCTCTCCCCTAGGCTCCACTCCCACAGTTGCCCGGTACGAGCGGAGCGCAGGCAGAGGACGCACTGCACCCTCCCAGCGCCCTGGAGACACAGCACGCAGAGCCGGCGCAGGATAACCTGGACCAAGACTGCGTACCGGCGACCAGACCCGCTGAGCAGGCACCATACGCCCTGGCTCAATGCCCACACTCGCATGGCACTTTCGGGGCTGCCCTATAGCGCACCGGGCTATGGACACGCACTGGCGACACCGTGCGCTCAACCGCATAACACGGTGCCTGACCAGTAATGCGCTGCTTATCATAAGCACGAGGAGTGAGCTCAGGTCTGCTACCTGGCTTAGTACCACACTCGTGTGCCCCCCCCCAAAAATTTTTTGGGGGCTGCCTCTCGTACCTGTCGCACTGCCGTGCTGGCTCCTCATATTGCCGCCGCTCAGCTTTCGCTGCCTCCAGCTCTGCTTTGGGGCTGCGATTTTCCCCAGCCCGTGCCCAGGGTCCCTCTCCGTTCAGTATCTGCTCCCATGTCCAGGAGTCCTGTGATGGTGGCCTCTGTTGTTGATGCTGCTGCTGCTGTCGTCGCTGTCCTTTACCACGCCGCTTGGTACGATTTTGGTGGGTGATTCTGTAATGAATTTCCTCCTCTTCTTCCGAAGAGGAGAGGCGAAACGGATCAGAGGACCAATACGCGGCGTGGTAATTGTCCATGGTACTCTTTTAATACATTAAGGTACACATGAACAAACTAACAAAAACAAGAAATGTGAAAACTCAAAAACAGTCCTATCTGGTGCACACACAGAGACAGGAACAATCACCCACAAACACACAGTGAAACCCAGGCCACCTAAGTATGATTCTCAATCAGAGACAACTAATGACACCTGCCTCTGATTGAGAACCATACTAGGCCGAAACATAGAAATTCCCAAAACCTAGACAAACAAACATAGACTGCCCACCCAACTCACGCCCTGACCATACTAACTAAATACAAAACACAGAAAATAAAGGTCAGAACGTGACACTCCTATTATAACCACCTCCCACTATAACCACCTCCTATTATAACCACCTCATATTATAACCACCTCCTATTATAACCACCTTCCTCTATAACCACCTCCTATTATAACCACCTCCCTCTATAACCACCTCCTATTATAACCACCTCCTATTATAACCACCTCCCACTATAACCACATCCCACTTTAACCACCTCCCACTATAACCACCTCCAAATATAACAACCTCCCACTATAACCACCTCCTATTATAACCAACTCCTATTATAACCACCTCCCACTATAACCACCTCATATTATAACCACCTCCCTCTATAACCATCTCCTATTATAACCACCTTCCTCTATAACCACCTCCTATTATAACCAGCTCCCACTTTAACCACCTCCTATTATAACCACCTCCCACTATTACCACCTCCCACTATAAGCACCTCCCACTATAAGCACCTCCCACTATATTCACCTCCCACTATAACCACCTCCTATTATAACCACCTCCCACTATAACCACCTCCTATTATAACCACCTCCTATTATAACCACCTCCCACTATAACCCCTCCCACTATAACCACATCATTTTATAACCACTTCCCTCTATAACCCCATCATATTATAACCACCTCCTATTATAACCACCTCCTATTATAACCACCTCCCATTATAACCACCTCCTATTATAACCACCTCCCACTATAACCACCTCCTATTATAACTACCTCCTATTATAACCACCTCATATTATAACCACCTCATATTATAACCACCTTCCTCTATAACCACCTCCTATTATAACCACCTTCCTCTATAACCACCTCCTATTATAACCACCTCCCACTTTAACCACCTCCCACTATAACCACCTCCCACTTTAACCACCTCCCACTATAACCACCTCCCACTATAACCACCTCCCATTATAACAACCTCCCACTATAACCACCTCCTATTATAACCAACTCCTATTATAACCACCTCCTATTATAACCACCTCCCACTATAACCACCTCATATTATAACCAACTCATATTATAACCACCTCCCTCTATAACCACCTCCTATTATAACCACCTTCCTCTATAACCACCTCCTATTATAACCACCTCCCACTACAAGCACATAATTTGGCTAACCACCTCCCTCTAAAACCACCTCCCACTATAACCTTCTCCTATTCTAACCACCTCCTATTATAACCACCTCCCTCTAAAACCACCTCCCACTATAACCTTCTCCTATTGTAACCAACTCCTATTATAACCACCTCCTATTATAACCACCTCCCACTACAAGCACATAATTTGGCTCACCACCTCCCTCTAAAACCACCTCCCACTATAACCACCTCCTACTATAACCACCTCCTACTATAACCACCTCCCACTATAACCACCTCCCACTATAACCAATTCCACTATAACCACCTCCCACTATAACCACCTCCTATTAAAACCTCTGTCACGCCTTGGTCTTAGTATTTTGTGATTTCTTTAATTATTTGTTCAGGCCAGTGTGTGACATGGGTTTATTGTGTTGTCGTATTGGTGTTTTTGTAGGCATTGGGATTGTGGTTGATTGGGGTGTGTCTAGCATAGGCTTGGCTGCCTGAGGCGGTTCTCAATCAGAGTCAGGTGATTCTCGTTGTCTCTGATTGGGAACCATATTTAGGTAGCCTGGGTTTCACTGTATATAACCACCTCCCACCATAACTACCTCATATTATAACCTCCTCCCACTATAACCTCCTCATATTATAACCACCTCCCACTATAACCAACTCCCACTATAACCACCTCCTACTATAACCACCTCCTACTATAACCACCTCCTATTATAACCACCTCCTATTATTACCACCTCCTATTATAACCACCTCCTACTATAACCAACTCCCACTATAACCACCTCCTACTATAACCACCTCCTACTATAACCACCTCCTATTATAACCACCTCCTATTATTACCACCTCCTATTATTACCACCTCCTATTATAACCTCCTCCCACTATAACCACCTCCTACTATAACCACCTCCTATTATATCCACCTCCTATTATATCCACCTCCTACTATAACCACCTCCTATTATATCCACCTCCTATTATAACCACCTCCCTCTATAACCATCTCCCACTATAACCTCCTCCCACTATAACCACCTCATATTATAACCTCCTCCCACTATAATCTCCTCATATTATAACCACCGCCCACTATAACCTCCTCATATTATAACCTCCTCCCACTATAATCTCCTCATATTATAACCACCTCCTATTATAACCATCTCCTATTATAACCTCCTCCCACTATAACCACCTCATATTATAACCACCTCCTATTATAACCTCCTCATATTATAACCTCCTCCCACTATAATCTCCTCATATTATAACCTCCTCCCACTATAATCTCCTCATATTATAACCTCCTCCCACTATAATCTCCTCATATTATAACCTCCTCCCACTATAACCACCTCATATTATAACCATCTCCTATTATAACCACCTCCCACTATAACCACCTCCTATTATAACCTCCTCCCACTATAATCTCCTCATATTATAACCACCTCCCACTATAACCACCTCATATTATAACCACCTCATATTATAACCCCCTCCCACTATAATCTCCTCATATTATAACCTCCTCCCACTATAACCACCTCCCATTATAACCACCTCCTATTATAACCTCCTCATATTATAACCACCTCCCACTATAACCACCTCATATTATAACCTCCTCATATTATAACCTCCTCCCACTATAATCTCCTCATATTATAACCTCCTCCCACTATAATCTCCTCATATTATAACCATCTCCTAGTATAACCATCTCCTATTATAACCACCTCATATTATAACCCCCTCCCACTATAATCTCCTCATATTATAACCATCTCCTATTATAACAATCTCCTATTATAACCACCTCCCACTATAATCTCCTCATATTATAACCACCTCCCACTATAATCTCCTCATATTATAACCTCCTCCCACTATAACCTCCTCATATTATAACCACCTCCCACTATAATCTCCTCCTATTATAACCATCTCCTATTATAACCATCTCCCACTATAACCACCTCCCACTATAACCACCTCATATTATAACCTCCTCCCACTATAACCTCCTCATATTATAACCTCCTCCCACTATAATCTCCTCATATTATAACCACCTCCCACTATAATCTCCTCATATTATAACCTCCTCCCACTATAACCTCCTCATATTATAACCACCTCCCACTATAACCACCTCATTATAACCACCTCATATTATAACCACCTCCTATTATAACCACCTCCCACTATAATCTCCTCATATTATAACCTCCTCCCACTATAACCTCCTCATATTATAACCACCTCCCACTATAACCACCTCATATTATAACCACCTCATATTATAACCACCTCCTATTATAACCACCTCCCACTATAATCTCCTCATATTATAACCACCTCCCACTATAATCTCCTCATATTATAACCACCTCCCACTATAATCTCCTCATATTATAACCACCTCCTATTATAACCTCCTCATATTATAACCACCTCCCACTATAATCTCCTCATATTATAATCTCCTCCCACTATAATCTCCTCATATTATAACCACCTCCCACTATAATCTCCTCATATTATAACCACCTCCCACTATAATCTCCTCATATTATAACCTCCTCCCACTATAATCTCCTCATATTATAACCACCTCCCACTATAATATCCTCATATTATAACCATCTCCTATTATAACCATCTCCTATTATAACCACCTCCCACTATAATCTCCTCATATTATAACCACCTCCCACTATAATCTCCTCATATTATAACCACCTCCTATTATAACCTCCTCATATTATAACCACCTCCCACTATAATCTCCTCATATTATAACCTCCTCCCACTATAATCTCCTCATATTATAACCACCTCCCACTATAATCTCCTCATATTATAACCACCTCCCACTATAATCTCCTCATATTATAACCTCCTCCCACTATAATCTCCTCATATTATAACCATCTCCTATTATAACCATCTCCTATTATAACCACCTCCCACTATAATCTCCTCATATTATAACCTCCTCCCACTATAATCTCCTCATATTATAACCACCTCCCACTATAATCTCCTCATATTATAACCACCTCCCACTATAATCTCCTCATATTATAACCTCCTCCCACTATAATCTCCTCATATTATAACCATCTCCTATTATAACCATCTCCTATTATAACCACCTCCCACTATAATCTCCTCATATTATAACCTCCTCCCACTATAATCTCCTCATATTATAACCACCTCCCACTATAATCTCCTCATATTATAACCACCTCCCACTATAATCTCCTCATATTATAACCTCCTCCCACTATAATCTCCTCATATTATAACCACCTCCCACTATAATATCCTCATATTATAACCATCTCCTATTATAACCATCTCCTATTATAACCACCTCCCACTATAATCTCCTCATATTATAACCACCTCCCACTATAATCTCCTCATATTATAACCACCTCCTATTATAACCTCCTCATATTATAACCACCTCCCACTATAATCTCCTCATATTATAACCTCCTCCCACTATAATCTCCTCATATTATAACCACCTCCCACTATAATCTCCTCATATTATAACCACCTCCCACTATAATCTCCTCATATTATAACCTCCTCCCACTATAATCTCCTCATATTATAACCACCTCCCACTATAATATCCTCATATTATAACCATCTCCTATTATAACCATCTCCTATTATAACCACCTCCCACTATAATCTCCTCATATTATAACCACCTCCCACTATAATCTCCTCATATTATAACCACCTCCTATTATAACCTCCTCATATTATAACCACCTCCCACTATAATCTCCTCATATTATAACCTCCTCCCACTATAATCTCCTCATATTATAACCACCTCCCACTATAATCTCCTCATATTATAACCACCTCCCACTATAATCTCCTCATATTATAACCACCTCCTAATATAACCTCCTCCCACTTTAACCACCTCCCACTTTAACCATCACCCACTTTAACCACCTCCCACTGTAACCACCTCCCACTATAACCACCTCCAAATATAACCACCTCCTGTTATAACCACTTCCTACTATAACCACCTCCAAATATAACCATCTCCCTCTATAACCACCTCCCACTATAACCACCTCCTATTATAAACACCTCCCTCTATAACCACCTCCTATTATAACCACCTCCCACTATAATCACCTCCTATTATAACCACCTCCCTCTATAACCACCTCCCTCTATAACCACCTCCAACTATAACCATCTCCTATTATAACCACCTCCCACTATTAACACCTCCCACTATAACCACCTCCTATTATAACCACCTCCCTCTATAACCACCTCCCACTATAACCACCTCCCACTAAAACCATCTCCTATTATAACCACCTCCCACTATTAACACCTCCCACTATAACCACCTCCTATTATAACCACCTCCCACTATAAACACCTCCCTCTATAAACACCTCATATTATAACCATCTCATATTATAACCACCTCCCACTATAACCACCTCCTATTATAACCACCTCCTATTATAACCACCTCCCACTATAACCACCTCCCACTAATAACACCTACCACTATAACCACCTCCTATTATTACCACCTCCCACTATAATCACCTCCTATTTTAACCACCTCCTATTATAACCACCTCCCACTATAACCACCTCCTATTATAACTACCTCCTATTATAACCACCTCATATTATAACCACCTCATATTATAACCACCTCCCTCTATAACCACCTCCCTCTATAACCACCTTCCTCTATAACCACCTCCTATTATAACCACCTCCCACTATAACCACCTCCTATTATAACAACCTCCCACTATAACCACCTCCTATTATAACCAACTCCTATTATAACCACCTCCCACTATAACCACCTCATATTATAACCACCTCCCTCTATAACCACCTCCTATTATAACCACCTTCCTCTATAACCACCTTCCTCTATAACCACCTCCTATTATAACCACCTCCCACTACAAGCACATAATTTGGCTAACCACCTCCCTCTAAAACCACCTCCCACTATAACCTTCTCCTATTCTAACCACCTCCTATTATAACCACCTCCATCTAAAACCACCTCCCACTATAACCTTCTCCTATTGTAACCAACTCCTATTATAACCACCTCCTATTATAACCACCTCCTATTATAACCACCTCCCACTACAAGCACATAATTTGGCTCACCACCTCCCTCTAAAACCACCTCCCACTATAACCACCTCCTACTATAACCACCTCCTACTATAACCACCTCCCACTATAACCACCTCCCACTATAACCACCTCCCACTATAACCAATTCCACTATAACCACCTCCCACTATAACCACCTCCTATTAAAACCTCTGTCACGCCTTGGTCTTAGTATTTTGTGTTATCTTTAATTATTTGTTCAGGCCAGGGTGTGACATGGGTTTATTGTGTTGTCGTATTGGTGTTTTTGTATTATTGGGATTGTGGCTGATTAGGGGTGTGTCTAGCATAGGCTTGGCTGCCTGAGGCGGTTCTCAATCAGAGTCAGGTGATTCTCGTTGTCTCTGATTGGGAACCATATTTAGGTAGCCTGGGTTTCACTGTATATAACCACCTCCCACTATAACTACCTCATATTATAACCTCCTCCCACTATAACCTCCTCATATTATAACCACCTCCCACTATAACCAACTCCCACTATAACCACCTCCTACTATAACCACCTCCTACTATAACCACCTCCTATTATAACCACCTCCTATTATTAACACCTCCTATTATTACCACCTCCTATTATAACCTCCTCCCACTATAACCACCTCCTACTATAACCACCTCCTATTATAACCACCTCCTATTATAACCACCTCCCTCTATAACCATCTCCCACTATAACCTCCTCCCACTATAACCACCTCATATTATAACCTCCTCCCACTATAATCTCCTCATATTATAACCACCTCCCACTATAACCACCTCATATTATAACCTCCTCCCACTATAATCTCCTCATATTATAACCACCGCCCACTATAACCTCCTCATATTATAACCTCCTCCCACTATAATCTCCTCATATTATAACCACCTCCTATTATAACCATCTCCTATTATAACCTCCTCCCACTATAACCACCTCATATTATAACCACCTCCTATTATAACCTCCTCATATTATAACCTCCTCCCACTATAATCTCCTCATATTATAACCTCCTCCCACTATAATCTCCTCATATTATAACCACCTCCCACTATAACCACCTCATATTATAACCACCTCATATTATAACCCCCTCCCACTATAATCTCCTCATATTATAACCTCCTCCCACTATAACCACCTCCCATTATAACCACCTCCTATTATAACCTCCTCATATTATAACCACCTCCCACTATAACCACCTCATATTATAACCTCCTCATATTATAACCTCCTCCCACTATAATCTCCTCATATTATAACCTCCTCCCACTATAATCTCCTCATATTATAACCATCTCCTAGTATAACCATCTCCTATTATAACCACCTCCCACTATAACCACCTCCTATTATAACCTCCTCCCACTATAATCTCCTCATATTATAACCACCTCCCACTATAACCACCTCATATTATAACCACCTCATATTATAACCCCCTCCCACTATAATCTCCTCATATTATAACCTCCTCCCACTATAATCTCCTCATATTATAACCATCTCCTATTATAACAATCTCCTATTATAACCACCTCCCACTATAATCTCCTCATATTATAACCACCTCCCACTATAATCTCCTCATATTATAACCTCCTCCCACTATAATCTCCTCGTATTATAACCACCTCCCACTATAATCTCCTCCTATTATAACCATCTCCTATTATAACCATCTCCCACTATAACCACGTCCCACTATAACCACCTCATATTATAACCTCCTCCCACTATAACCTCCTCATATTATAACCTCCTCCCACTATAATCTCCTCATATTATAACCACCTCCCACTATAATCTCCTCATATTATAACCTCCTCCCACTATAACCTCCTCATATTATAACCACCTCCCACTATAACCACCTCATATTATAACCACCTCATATTATAACCACCTCCTATTATAACCACCTCCCACTATAATCTCCTCATATTATAACCTCCTCCCACTATAACCTCCTCATATTATAACCACCTCCCACTATAACCACCTCATATTATAACCACCTCATATTATAACCACCTCCTATTATAACCACCTCCCACTATAATCTCCTCATATTATAACCACCTCCCACTATAATCTCCTCATATTATAACCACCTCCTATTATAACCTCCTCATATTATAACCACCTCCCACTATAATCTCCTCATATTATAACCTCCTCCCACTATAATCTCCTCATATTATAACCACCTCCCACTATAATATCCTCATATTATAACCATCTCCTATTATAACCACCTCCTATTATAACCACCTCCCACTATAATCTCCTCATATTATAACCTCCTCCCACTATAATCTCCTCATATTATAACCACCTCCCACTATAATCTCCTCATATTATAACCACCTCCCACTATAATCTCCTCATATTATAACCTCCTCCTATTTTAACCACGTCCTATTATAACCACCTCCCACTATAATATCCTCATATTATAACCATCTCCTATTATAACAATCTCCTATTATAACCACCTCCCACTATAATCTCCTCATATTATAACCACCTCCCACTATAATCTCCTCATATTATAACCACCTCCTATTATAACCTCCTCATATTATAACCACCTCCCACTATAATCTCCTCATATTATAACCTCCTCCCACTATAATCTCCTCATATTATAACCACCTCCCACTATAATCTCCTCATATTATAACCACCTCCCACTATAATATCCTCATATTATAACCATCTCCTATTATAACCATCTCCTATTATAACCACCTCCCACTATAATCTCCTCATATTATAACCACCTCCCACTATAATCTCCTCATATTATAACCACCTCCTATTATAACCTCCTCATATTATAACCACCTCCCACTATAATCTCCTCATATTATAACCTCCTCCCACTATAATCTCCTCATATTATAACCACCTCCCACTATAATCTCCTCATATTATAACCTCCTCCCACTATAATCTCCTCATATTATAACCACCTCCCACTATAATCTCCTCATATTATAACCACCTCCCACTATAATCTCCTCATATTATAACCTCCTCCCACTATAATCTCCTCATATTATAACCATCTCCTATTATAACCATCTCCTATTATAACCACCTCCCACTATAATCTCCTCATATTATAACCTCCTCCTATTTTAACCACGTCCTATTATAACCACCTCCCACTATAATCTCCTCATATTATAACCTCCTCCTATTATAACCACCTCCTATTATAACCATCTCCTATTATAACCATCTCCAGCTGTAATCAATCAGGGCTTCCCCTGCTCTGTCCCTCAACCAGAACAGTCATCTTAACCTCTCACCCACATCCAACCAGGACTTCCTTTTTCAACATTCTCATTCACCCAAATCCAGATGGGTGTTTCTGGGTGTCTTTGTTGTAATTGTACTGATTGTTTAAAAAATGTGTGGTTGTTTCTATTTTTTGTATTATGGCTGCTGTACAGTAGACAAATGTATCCCCCCTTGTGAGTTCATTAAACCTCTTTTATCTTTCTGTGATTCTCATAACCAGCCGTGTGTTGTGTATGATAATCAAACCCCCTCAAGAGGAAGGTTGCAGTGTCCTTATAAAATCTCAACTTTAATAACGGTAAAGTTTATAAGGACACAGCAACCTTCCTCATGAGGGATTAGACCAGTGAAGTCTGAAGAAAAGCAATGAACAATGGAACTGCCTTTGTTTAGTGCAGGTGTTAATGTGTTTTTAGGTGCTTGGGAGGACCAATCAAAACTAGTTAAATCCTCAAATGTCTGAAGTACCACTACTTACATCTTGCAATACAGACGTGGGCTGCTTGGCAGTATAAAATCCAATTCTGAATCTGTATAAAACAGTCATTTTATTACTTTTCCTTGTGTAGCCTATGCAAAGCCATTCAATAGATATGTGACTTTGCAACCGGAGTGCGGGAGCTTCCTTTCTAGGTAAAACATAGGTAAATCTACAATAGATTTACATCATTCTTACAGAGCAAAAACATCCTCAAGCTGACCAAGAAGTGCCATGGCTCGGACTCTGGGCTTGCTTGAGTCATTTTTCACTAAAGCAATTCTGTTTAAGTGCTTTAGTCAAACAGCAGTATTGGCCACTTGGGATAAAACCTTCAAGCTTTTGCTCACCAGTCAATTTATCTATACTGCCACCCAAACATTCCTTCCCACTGCCGATTCCTCCCTCCTGAGCAACCTGGTCTCAGAGCATTTCGTATTAAAATGGTCGGGAACTGTTTTACTAGCACAGACTGAAACATGTTCTGGGATTCTTCCAATGGCATTGAGGAGTACACCACATCCGTCACTGGTTTCATCAATAAGTGCATCGAAGATGTCGTCCCCACAGTGACCGTACAAACATACTCCAACCGGATGCCATGGATTACAGGCAACATCCGCACTGAGCTAAATGTTAGAGCTGCCGCTTTCAAGGAGTGGGACTCTAACCCAGAAGCTTATAGGAAATCTTGCTATGCCCTCCCTCCGATGAACCATCAAACAGGCAAAGCATCAATACAGGACTAAGATCGAATCGAACTACACCGGCTCAGATGCTCGTCGGATATGTTAGGGCTTGCAAACTATTACAGATCACAAATAGAAGCACATCCGAGTGACACGAGCCTACCAGACGAGCTAAATAACTTATATGCTTGCTTCGAGGCAAGTAACACTGAAACATGCATGAGAGCATCAGCTGTTCCGGACGACTGTGTGATCACGCTCTCCGCAGCCGATCTGAGAAAGACCTTTAAACAGGTCAACATTCACAAGGCCGCAGGGCCAGAGGGACATCTACTCCGAGCATGATCTGACAAACTGACAAGTGTCTTCACTGACATGTTCAACATCTCCATGTCTGAGTCTGTAATACCAACATGTTTCAAGCAGACCACCATAGTCCCTGTGCCCATGAACACTCAAGTAACCTGCCTAAATGACTACCGACCCGTGACACACATCAACACCATTATCCAAGAAACCCTAGACGCACTCCAATTTGCATACCGCCCCAACAGTTCCACAGATGATGCAATCTCTATTGCACTCCATACCGCCCTTTCACACTTGGACAAAAGTAACACCTACGTGAGAACGCTATTCATTGACTACAGCTCAGGGTTCAACACCAGAATGTCCTCAAAGCTCATCACTAAGCTGAGGACCCTGGGACTAAACATCTTCCTATGCAACTGGATCCTGGACTTCCTGACGTGTCACCCTCAGGTGGTAAGGGTAGGTAACAACACATAACTGGTGGGATCAGCGGTGTCAGAGGAACGCCCTAAAAATTATCAAAGACTCCAGCCACCCTGGTCATAGACCCTCTATATAGCCTCCACATTGACAATGTACCAGTACCCCCTCTATATAGCCTCCACATTGACTCTGTACCGGTACCCCCTCTATATAGCCTCCACATTGACTCTGTACCGGTACCCCCTCCACATTGACTCTGTACTGGTACCCCCTCTGTATAGCCTCCACATTGACTCTGTACCAGAACCCCCTCTATATAGCCTCCACATTGACTCTGTACCGGTACCCCCTCTATATAGCCTCCACATTGACTCTGTACCGGTACCCCCTCTATATAGCTTCCACATTGACTCTGTACCGGTACCCCCTCTATATAGCCTCCACATTGACTCTGTACCAGTACCCCCTGTATATAGCCTCCACATTGACTCTGTACCGGTACCCCCTGTATATAGCCTCCACATTGACTCTGTACCGGTACCCTCTGTATATAGCCTCCACATTGACTCTGTACCGTAACACCCTGTATATAGCCTCCACATTGACTCTGTACCGGTACCCCCTGCATATAGCCTCCACATTGACTCTGTACCGGTACCCCCTCTATATAGCCTCCACATTGACTCTGTACCAGAACCCCCTCTATATAGCCTCCACATTGAGTCTGTACCGGTACCCCCTCTATATAGCCTCCACATTGACTCTGTACCGGTACCCCCTCTATATAGCCTCCACATTGACTCTGTACCGGTACCCCCTCTATATAGCCTCCACATTGACTCTGTACCGGTACCCCCTGTATATAGCCTCCACATTGACTCTGTACCGGTACCCCCTCTATATAGCCTCCACATTGACTCTGTACCGGTACCCCCTGTATATAGCCTCCACATTGACTCTGTACCGGTACCCCCTGTATATAGCCTCCACATTGACTCTGTACCGGTACCCCCTGTATATAGCCTCCACATTGACTCTGTACCGGTACCCCCTGTATATAGCCTCCACATTTACTCTGTACCGGTACCCCCTCTATATAGCCTCGCTATTGTTATTATGCTTCTGTTCTTTAATTATTTTTTACTTTTATTACTTACTTTGCTATTTTCATAGAACTGCATTGTTGGTTAAGGGCTTGTAAGTACACATTTCACTGTAAGGTCTACACCAGTTGTATTTGGCACGTGACAAATAAAATTATATTTGATAATTCTGTACGTAAATCCTAGACAACCCATTTAATATGATATGTAACATTTCATATGGTATGTATTCATTTGTCAATGTCCTTCACCCATTCACCCATATGTTACAAACTACAATTCATATTATATGTACAATATGTTACATATTTGCAAAACTAATTCTAGCTAGGTGGCTAACATTAGCTATCTGGCTAATGTTAGCCTGGCTAGGGTTTTAGGGTCAGGGGTTAGGATTAAGGTTAGGGTTAAGTTTAGGTGTTAGGTTAAAGGGTTTAAGGTTAGTGTTAGCTAACAGGCCAATTAGTCGCAGTTGTCTGTGATGAGATTCAAACTCACAACCTTTTGGTTGCTAGATGTTTGCGATATATGGCTACGCATTCACCCCGACCAACCACCCTACTTTTCGCTTTTGACGTAATTAACCATCTGTCTTACAGCATGTAACCATACCATATATAACATCATACTAATTCGATTTTTCCAGAATTATGTTTACTATGTTATGTCTAGTCTATGAGACCAGGCTGTCCTGAGGTGTGTGTGTGTATGTGTGTATGGTGTTGCATGTGACTCCTGGGTGTGGTAAAGCATCTTCTCCATTAACTCTTTAGTGACTTCCATTGTTGTGGAGGTAAAGATTGATCTCTATGGTCATGACGTGGGCAAGCTGTTGTGTGTGTATGTGTGTGAGAGAGAGAGAGAAACAAAAAAACTAGGAGTTGTCTGGTGTTTGTGTTCTCCAATAAAACCATATGCTTTCCAAATACAACAAGCAAGCAGAGTGGGGGAAAGATGGAGCTGGGATGGGGAGGGAACAAGACAAATGAGCATTTCTACGCTCTGTTCTCTCTCTCCCAAACACACACACACACACACACACACACACACACACACACACACACACACACACACACACACACACACACACACACACACACACACACACACACACACACACACACACACACACACACACACACACACACACACACACACACACACAACCTACTCTGGCCTCTGCTAAAAGGCTGCTGAGTAAGAATGTAAGTGCCAACCGAGGGAGTGTGAGCGACAGTTATTGACCCAGCAGGCTCTGAGACGTCAGTGTGGGAACGCGGTTATTGATTATCGCCACGGCAATAAAGGTTCCGCAGGGTTTTCAGAGTGTCACGACTGGGGCCCCCGGAGGGATTGTGACTTGGGGAACAAAAGAGAGAGAAGGAGATTGGTGGTGGTAGATAGATAGATAGACAGTGACCGCTTCCGGGGGACTGGGAGGGGGGGAGGGTATGTATCAGTGGGGCCCCTGGCTGTCAGACCCCCCACTATGTGTCACGTGTGTATGTGTGAGAGAGCACGTTTGTCTGTGTCCATTCACTGAATAAACATTTAGTCTCTCTCCAAAGCCTCCATCTAGCTCGGCTGTGAACCTGTTGGCCCTCTCTGCACACCCTGCCACCGCACCACGCCACTGACCCTTCACCTCTCACCTTTAACCCAGCCTGTAAAAGTTATTGAACTCTCCCAGACCTGCAGCTGCAGACGGTGCTGGGAAACTGGCCAGCAGGGTCATGGGGGTCAGGGGGTGTGACAGGGTGTCATGAATAGATGTCCCTTTTCCCGTCTTGATCCCCTGTCCAGAGAGCGAGGCAAAAACGGATTGTCCCCCCTGACATTGCTGTGGCTGGCTCATTGATTGAATTGAGGCCCTCCAAAAGCTCCCTGAATTCAGTTTAGATTCCTGTCATATTTATACTTCTCTTCTTCTCCTACTCTCTTCTTCTCTCTTCTCCTCTCTTCTTCTCCTCTGACCTATGTCATGCCAATCTCTCTTTCTCTCTCTGTCTCTGTTTTCTTTCCTGATTATACCCTCTTTCAGTGTTGCTTGGTCTCTCTTCCTGCCCTTGAATAACTAACTATTCATTGAATAACTGCGTTTGGAATGTAAACTCAATGCCTCCCTCTTCAGGCAATAGGTTGATATTGACGGAAACAAACGTTGTGTTAAATTTGTAAACTTAATTTCTCCCTCATAGACTATCAGAAGTGTGTATTGTTTAGATTATGGCCACTATTTGGTTGTTAGATATTGAATATTCAAACATTGTGTGTTGAGTAGCCGTAGCCTAGCTTTAATACGGTTGTTAGAATCCCAGTAAGCAACGTTGACATCGGGTGCATTTATGTGCTGAATGAAAGGTGAAAATATGTATTTTGCGGATGTTAAAAATACGTTATTTAGAGAGGTTCAAAATATTATTTTTTTCACTCATTGATTTTATGGCCAAATTTCAGTTTCGAATACATTCTCAATTAATTAAACATTATATCACAATAATACATTTTCAAGCCTCTTAATATAGGAAAGAGGAGCCAACTGAAGATTGTCCCTAACAGAAAATATATGTAATTGGATTTGAAATCAAAGTTGGTCCTGACTGCACACCAAAAAGACAACCGGTCCTGATAGGACCAGAAAATAATGTCGCCGTCGGTAACTGGAATGACAATAACCGCTCATAAATCAAAACTACTTTTTCTAAATGTTTAAACGCACACCAGCGGCAGGTTATCAATTCATTTAAAAGCCCGTTAAAATGTGCGCAAATAGTAGCCTACTATAAGCAAATAGTTACATTGTATCGTGCAGGTAATACAATTTTCTCACAGGGCTTTTGGTGCGGAAGTTGTAATTTAAAACCTTCCACCGATACTGCCAAGGAAAGAGATTCATCTTGAGGGGGGTTTAAAATTGAGGAAAACACCATTTTCCTTATTGCTGACGCGGACTGGGAGCTGTAGCTACATGCAGTAGCTTGGACTGCTACATCCACCATGTTTCTTTGGGTTTTAGTTTTAGGGGCCTTCGTTTCTAGATCAGAATGTTACTTTTCGGAGGAGAAATATCCAGAAGAATCGAAAATGCAGCCGCCAACGGTTGTTATTGCGATCATTGCTCGGAACGCGGCGCATTCCTTGCCGTACTACCTCGGAGCATTGGAGAGACTGAACTATCCCAAAGCACGCATTTCTGTTTGGTAGGTGGCAGACGTCCTGCCAGCGCTCTTTCCCTGGCCGCTATTTGTTAAAATGTAATTCTTATCAAACTCGTGGGCGATCAATCGCATTTGGATTAGATTAAGAATACCTCTCGTCCCCAGTCGCCAATCGCCAATCCCCATAATCCCGTTAGAACCATTGATCTCCTAACAAAATAAATTGCTTCAGCTTCTATTGGGTACTCTAATTATGCTTTCTTTCTTTTTCTCCAATGCAGAGTTCATGAAGTAAAATTAATTTAAGCCATTATATTATGCAATTTTCACATTAGCCTGTACTTTACACCAGACTTTCCTTGCTGGATATATGTTTTCCAGTTTCTTGAAGTACTTTGGAAATCCAATGTATTTCTATGTTGAAGCTGAAATAGTATTTTCATTGGTTTTTCCATAGACACTCTTATCCAGGGAAATGTTCAGCACAGTTCATACTGTACTGGGCCCCTGTGGGAATTGAACCCACAAACTTAGCTTTGCAAGTTCCATGCTCTACCAACTGAGCCACATCATCACAAACCACTTGATGTCTCAATGTACTCAATACTGTATTGGTCATCGTTTTTCATCATGCTGATAGAAAGTCTACAAACCTAGATGACCAGCCTTTGTACAATACAGTCATTTACATTAAGTGGTTTGTAAGGATGGGCAATTAATACTGCACGAAAAAAGTGGTGGTTTTCAATGTTATTTGATCAAGAAAAATATTTAATTTGGTGTGGATGTTTTGTGTCTTTGCTGATAACCTAAATGTTTGAGGACATGGGATTGTTCTTTCTGGATCCCATTAGAATGACAGTCACAGAGAAAAGGACAGGGGAATGTTCTTTCTGGATCATGAGAATGACAGTCACAGAGAAAAGGACAGGGGAATGTTCTTTCTGGATCATGAGAATGACAGTCACAGAGAAAAGGACAGGGGAATGTTCTTTCTGGATCATTAGAATGACAGTCACAGAGAAAAGGACAGGGATTTGTTCTTTCTGGATCATTAGAATGACAGTCACAGAGAAAAGGACAGGGGAATGTTCTTTCTGGATCATTAGAATGACAGTCACAGAGAAAAGGACAGGGATTTGTTCTTTCTGGATCATTAGAATGACAGTCACAGAGAAAAGGATAGGGGATTGTTCTTTCTGGATCATTAGAATGACAGTCACAGAGTAAAGGACAGGGGGATGTTCTTTCTGGATCATTAGAATGACAGTCACAGAGAAAAGGACAGGGGATTGTTCTTTCTGGATCCCATTAGAATGACAGTCACAGAGTAAAGGACAGGGGAATGTTCTTTCTGGAACATTAGAATGACAGTCACAGAGTAAAGGACAGGGGAATGTTCTTTCTGGATCATTAGAATGACAGTCACAGTGTAAAGGACAGGGGAATGTTCTTTCTGGATCATTAGAATTACAGTCACAGAGAAAAGGACAGGGGATTGTTCTTTCTGGATCATTAGAATGACAGTCACAGAGTAAAGGACAGGGGAATGTTCTTTCTGGATCATTAGAATGACAGTCACAGAGAAAAGGACAGGTGATTGTTCTTTCTGGATCATTAGAATGACAGTCACGGAGAAAAGGACAGGGGATTGTTCTTTCTGGATCCCATTAGAATGACAGTCACAGAGAAAAGGACAGGGGATTGTTCTTTCTGGATCCCATTAGAATGACAGTCACAGAGAAAAGGACAGGGGATTGTTCTTTCTGGATCCCATTAGAATGACAGTCACAGAGAAAAGGACAGGGGATTGTTCTTTCTGGATCATTAGAATGACAGTCACAGAGAAAAGGACAGGGATTTGTTCTTTCTGGATCATTAGAATGACAGTCACAGAGAAAAGGACAGGGATTTGTTCTTTCTGGATCATTAGAATGACAGTCACAAAGTAAAGGACAGGGATTTGTTCTTTCTGGATCATTAGAATGACAGTCACAGAGTAAAGGACAGGCGATTGTTCTTTCTGGATCATTAGAATGACAGTCACAGAGTAAAGGACAGGGGATTGTTCTTTCTGGATCATTAGAATGACAGTCACAGAGTAAAGGACAGGGGATTGTTCTTTCTGGATCATTAGAATGACAGTCAGAGAGTAAAGGACAGGGGATTGTTCTTTCTGGATCATTAGAATGACAGTCACAGAGTAAAGGACAGGGGATTGTTCTTTCTGGATCATTAGAATGACAGCCACAGAGAAAAGGACAGGGGATTGTTCTTTCTGGATCATTAGAATGACAGTCACAGAGAAAAGGACAGGGGATTGTTCTTTCTGGATCATTAGAATGACAGTCACAGAGAAAAGGACAGGGGATTGTTCTTTCTGGATCATTAGAATGACAGTCACAGAGAAAAGGACAGGGGATTGTTCTTTCTGGATCATTAGAATGACAGTCACAGAGTAAAGGACAGGGGATTGTTCCTTCTGGATCATTAGAATGACAGTCACAGAGAAAGGACAGGGGATTGTTCTTTCTGGATCATTAGAATGACAGTCACAGAGTAAAGGACAGGGGATTGTTCTTTCTGGATCATTAGAATGACAGTCACAGAGAAAAGGACAGGGGAATGTTCTTTCTGGATCCCATTAGAATGACAGTCACAGAGAAATGGACAGGGGATTGTTCTTTCTGGATCATTAGAATGACAGTCACAGAGTAAAGGACAGGGGATTGTTCCTTCTGGATCATTAGAATGACAGTCACAGAGAAAAGGACAGGGGATTGTTCTTTCTGGATCATTAGAATGACAGCCACAGAGTAAAGGACAGGGGATTGTTCTTTCTGGATCATTAGAATGACATTCACAGAGTAAAGGACAGGGGATTGTTCTTTCTGGGTCATTAGAATGACATTCACAGAGTAAAGGACAGGGGATTGTTCTTTCTGGATCATTAGAATGACACTCACAGAGTAAAGGACAGGGGATTGTTCTTTCTGGATCATTAGAATGACAGTCACAGAGAAAAGGACAGGGGATTGTTCTTTCTGGATCATTAGAATGACAGTCACAGAGTAAAGGACAGGGGATTGTTCTTTCTGGATCATTAGAATGACAGTCACAGAGTAAAGGACAGGGGATTGTTCTTTCTGGATCATTAGAATGACAGTCACAGAGTAAAGGACAGGGGATTGTTCTTTCTGGATCATTAGAATGACAGTCACAGAGTAAAGGACAGGGGATTGTTCTTTCTGGATCATTAGAATGACAGTCACAGAGTAAAGGACAGGGGATTGTTCTTTCTGGATCATTAGAATGACAGTCACAGAGTAAAGGACAGGGGAATGCTCTTTCTGGATCATTAGAATGACAGTCACAGAGTAAAGGACAGGGGATTGTTCTTTCTGGATCATTAGAATGACAGTCACAGAGTAAAGGACAGGGGAATGTTCTTTCTGGATCATTAGAATGACAGTCACAGAGTAAAGGACAGGGGAATGCTCTTTCTGGATCATTAGAATGACAGTCACAGAGAAAAGGACAGGGGATTGTTCTTTCTGGATCATTAGAATGACAGTCACAGAGAAAAGGACAGGGGATTGTTCTTTCTGGATCCCATTAGAATGACAGTCACAGAGTAAAGGACAGGGGATTGTTCTTTCTGGATCATTAGAATGACAGTCACAGAGTAAAGGACAGGGGAATGTTCTTTCTGGATCATTAGAATGACAGTCACAGAGAAAAGGACAGGGGATTGTTCTTTCTGGATCATTAGAATGACAGTCACAGAGAAAAGGACAGGGGATTGTTCTTTCTGGATCATTAGAATGACAGTCACAGAGTAAAGGACAGGGGAATGTTCTTTCTGGATCATTAGAATGACAGTCACAGAGAAAAGGACAGGGGATTGTTCTTTCTGGATCATTAGAATGACAGTCACAGAGAAAAGGACAGGGGATTGTTCTTTCTGGATCATTAGAATGACAGTCACAGAGTAAAGGACAGGGGATTGATCTTTCTGGATCATTAGAATGACAGTCACAGAGTAAAGGACAGGGGAATGTTCTTTCTGGATCATTAGAATGACAGTCACAGAGTAAAGGACAGGGGAATGCTCTTTCTGGATCATTAGAATGACAGTCACAGAGAAAATGACAGGGGATTGTTCTTTCTGGATCATTAGAATGACAGTCACAGAGAAAAGGACAGGGGATTGTTCTTTCTGGATCCCATTAGAATGACAGTCACAGAGAAAATGACAGGGGATTGTTCTTTCTGGATCCCATTAGAATGACAGTCACAGAGAAAAGGACAGGGGATTGTTCTTTCTGGATCATTAGAATGACAGTCACAGAGTAAAGGACAGGGGATTGTTCTTTCTGGATCATTAGAATGACAGTCACAGAGTAAAGGACAGGGGAATGTTCTTTCTGGATCATTAGAATGACAGTCACAGAGAAAAGGACAGGGGATTGTTCTTTCTGGATCATTAGAATGACAGTCACAGAGTAAAGGACAGGGGATTGTTCTTTCTGGATAATTAGAATGACACTCACAGAGTAAAGGACAGGGGATTGTTCTTTCTGGATCATTAGAATGACAGTCACAGAGTAAAGGACAGGGGAATGTTCTTTCTGGATCATTAGAATGACAGTCACAGAGTAAAGGACAGGGGAATGCTCTTTCTGGATCATTAGAATGACAGTCACAGAGAAAAGGACAGGGGATTGTTCTTTCTGGATCATTAGAATGACAGTCACAGAGAAAAGGACAGGGGATTGTTCTTTCTGGATCCCATTAGAATGACAGTCACAGAGAAAAGGACAGGGGATTGTTCTTTCTGGATCCCATTAGAATGACAGTCACAGAGTAAAGGACAGGGGATTGTTCTTTCTGGATCATTAGAATGACAGTCACAGAGTAAAGGACAGGGGATTGTTCTTTCTGGATCATTAGAATGACAGTCACAGAGTAAAGGACAGGGGATTGTTCTTTCTGGATCATTAGAATGACAGTCACAGAGAAATGGTACAGGACAACAACTCTTACAAGATCAACTATTGAATCCTGCAAGATACTGTTCTTAATTATACATCTATCTTTCTGCCAAAGCAGAGATGCTGAAAAAAGTAGTTTTTCCCGCTACAAATGTCTCTATCAGTCCACTAATACTAGTTAAGACACAGTGCATTACTTTTGTGACTTTTTTATATTTTATAAACAGTACCAGTCAAAAGTTTGGACACACCTACTCACTCAATGTCTTCACTATTATTCTACAATGTAGAAAATAGACAAAATGAAGAAAAACCCTGGAATGAGTAGATGTGTCCAAACCTTTGACTGGTACTATATATATATATATATAAATACACATGTTTTTTATAACAAAACAAATGTTCAGATTTTCCAGGGTGTGTTGCAGCAGCCTCAGAACCCCTACCTCCCTTGGCAATGGAAACACCTGATTCAAGTAGTCAAAGGCTTGATGATTAGTTGCCTAATTGAATCAGGTGTCAGTTTAGGGTTAAGACTAAATCTGTAAAAAGTCCTGGGGCCAAGGAGTGGGTTAGGAAACCCTGTTTCATGCTACAGTCTTCATGTTAGGCTACTGGATGCTTTACACAGAGAATAGGCTTCGTTCCACAGATTCCACTTGTGATTTCCTGTTCTGCATTTCATAGGGAGTCCTTACTTATTAGGGATCTCCTCTGCATATTGATTATCATATTGTTTTCTCCATCGCATGTGTGACACTTTGGTTGGTCGCATGTGTGACACTTTGGTTGGTCTGATTTGCAGTGTCTTGCAGATGATTTCATTTCCTAGTTGTGGTGTGCTTGCCTGCAAGTAAGGCAGACCAAGTGGTTCATACACTATACCGTCAACATGCTAGTGCCTGACAGTGTGTCTATGTCCCCATGTCAGACAGTGTGTCTATATCCCCATGTCAGGCAGTGTGTCCCCATGTCAGACAGTGTGTCTATGTCCCCATGTCAGACAGTGTGTCTATGTCCCCATGACAGACAGTATGTTCCCATGTCAGACAGTATGTCCCCATGTCAGGCAGTGTGTCTATGTCCCCATGTCAGACAGTATGTCCCCATGTCAGACAGTGTGTCAATGTCCCCATGTCAGACAGTATTTCCCCATGTCAGACAGTATGTCAATGTCCCCATGTCAGACAGTATGTCCCCATGTCAGACAGTGTGTCTATGTCCCCCATATCCGCAGGGCAGCGACAGATCACAATGCTGACAACACTACAGCTGTTCTGAGAGAATGGCTGACAGTCATGCAACAGTTTTATCACTACGTGGAATGGAGGCCTATGGAGCATCCTACGTAGGTTTGAGTTGTGTTCAGCATTATCATGTTTTCTTCTAGAAGTATGCATGCTTGTACGTGTGTGTTTGTTGACACAGTTGATTAGCTCTGAAAAACCCTTGATTAACAGCTCATTTGTATAAACTCTGTATTAGCTTACCTGAACATCCAGACAGTAGTAGCAGTAGCCGACAGCTGAGCCTCAACTCACAATGTAACTTTAAAACACAGTGTGAATAGAAAAGAAAGCCTTAAATAAATGTTTGGTGTTAACAGAGCCTGCTGACAACAGTACTACCTGACCTGGGGTCACCTCTCATTTTCTCTCTCTAAGTACCTCAAAGCAATGCAGGAATGATACTGTAGCATGCCTCTGCATGTGTGTGTATGTGTGTGTGTCGGTTGGTGTGCGTCGGTTGGTGTGTGTGTGTGTCTCATTCTGACTCCCTCACAGGTCCTACCCAGGAGAGATGGGGCCTAAATACTGGAGCAACAGCAGATATGAATACCTGATGAAGCTTAAACAGGCTGCTCTTAACTTCGCCAAGACACGCTGGGCTGACTACATACTGGTACAGTAACATGTCTACTCTGTCCTCTGGCCTACAAGTAGATTCATGTCTACTCTGTCCTCTGGCCTACACGTAGCATCATATCTACTCTGTCCTCTGTACTACAAGTAGATTCATGTCTACTCTGTCCTCTGACCTACAAGTAGCATCATATCTACTCTGTCCTCTGTACTACAAGTAGATTCATGTCTACTCTGTCCTCTGGCCAACAAGTGGCATCATATCTACTCTGTCCTCTGGCCTACAAGTAGCATCATATCTACTCTGTCCTCTGGCCTACAAGTAGATGCATGTCTACTCTGTCCTCTGGCCTACAAGTAGCATAATATCTACTCTGTCCTCTGTACTACAAGTAGCTTCATATCTACTCTGTCCTCTGGGTTACAAATAGCATCATATCTACTCTGTCCTCTGTACTACAAGTAGAATCATATCTACTCTGTCCTCTGGCCTACAAGTAGCATCATATCTACTCTGTCCTCTGGCCTACAAGTAGCATCATATCTACTCTGTCCTCTGGATTACAAGTAGCATCATATCTACTCTGTACTCTGGCTTACAAGTAGCATCATATCTACTCTGTTCTCTGTACTACAAGTAGAATCATATCTACTCTGTCCTCTGGCCTACAAGTAGCATCATATCTACTCTGTCCTCTGGCCTACAAGTAGCATCATATCTACTCTGTCCTCTGGGTTACAAGTAGCATCATATCTACTCTGTACTCTGGCCTACAAGTAGCATCATATCTACTCTGTTCTCTGGGCTACAAATAGCATCATATCTACTCTGTCCTCTGGGTTACAAGTAGCTTCATATCTATTCTGTCCTCTGGGTTACAAGTAGAATCATATCTACTCTGTCCTCTGGCCAATAAGTAGAATCATATCTACTCTGTCCTCTGGCCTACAAGTAGAATCATATCTCCTCTGTCCTCTGGCCTACAAGTAGATTCATATCTCCTCTGTCCTCTGGGTTACAAGTAGCATCATATCTACTCTGTCCTCTGTACTACAAGTAGATTCATGTCTACTCTGTCCTCTGACCTACAAGTAGCATCATATCTACTCTGTCCTCTGTACTACAAGTAGATTCATGTCTACTCTGTCCTCTGGCCAACAAGTGGCATCATATCTACTCTGTCCTCTGGCCTACAAGTAGCATCATATCTACTCTGTCCTCTGGCCTACAAGTAGATGCATGTCTACTCTGTCCTCTGGCCTACAAGTAGCATCATATCTACTCTGTCCTCTGGGTTACAAGTAGCATCATATCTACTCTGTACTCTGGCCTACAAGTAGCATCATATCTACTCTGTTCTCTGGGCTACAAATAGCATCATATCTACTCTGTCCTCTGGGTTACAAGTAGCTTCATATCTATTCTGTCCTCTGGGTTACAAGTAGAATCATATCTACTCTGTCCTCTGGCCAATAAGTAGAATCATATCTACTCTGTCCTCTGGCCTACAAGTAGAATCATATCTCCTCTGTCCTCTGGCCTACAAGTAGATTCATATCTCCTCTGTCCTCTGGGTTACAAGTAGCATCATATCTACTCTGTCCTCTGTACTACAAGTAGCATCATAACTACTCTGTCCTCTGGCCTACAAGTAGCATCATATCTGCTCTGTCCTCTGGCCTACAAATAGCATCATATCTACTCTGTCCTCTGGCCTACAAGTAGTATCATAGCTTTCTTTCATTACCCACATACAGAGTGTGACCCTGCTATGGTTGTTACCAAAAAGATCAGTGTGCTATGGTTTCCACCGCCTCACTAAACACACCGTGTCATCCGTTGACCATCTCTGTCTGTGCCCTTGATCTCCACTATATTATTATTATATAATATGATAATATATCATATTATTACATCTCTGTCTCCTCCAGTACGCTGACACAGACAACATCCTGACCAACCCAGAGACTCTGAACCTTCTGATAGCAGAGAACAAGTCTGTTGTGGCCCCCATGCTGGACTCTCAGGGAGCCTACTCCAACTACTGGTGCGGCATCACTCCCCAAGTAAGACAGTAAAGATCTGAGCCAGCACAGTGGGTTGTGGGTTGGCACGATTGTGTCAAATGGAAAGTTGGTTTGTATAAATGCGATTAAAGACCATATTGTTTTAATTTCAATCATTCATTTACATGGGGACAGATGCAATTAAAACATTGACACATTGAATGTACAAACATTCAGATAGGTTGCGGCATCGCATCTTAGCTTATGCTAATTTCCAGTACCCTGTGTGTCTGTTCCCAGGGTTACTACCGGCGTACAGCTGAGTATTTCCCCACCAGACAGCGTCACCGGCTGGGCTGCTACCCGGTGCCCATGGTTCACTCTACCTTCCTGCTGGACATGAGGAAGACGGGTATGAAGAAGCTGGCTTTCCACCCTCCTCACCTGGACTACTCCTGGCCTTTCGATGACATCATCGTCTTCGCCTTCTCCTGCCGCGTCTCAGGTTGGGGTCTACAGTACAGCATGTACATTATAATGCACACACAGTCAGTCATGAACGCACGGGCACCCACACACACTTAGTCTAATAATGTGTAATCGCAAACATCCACATCCCTGCTGCTGGGGTGTAATCAATGTGTTCCTTGTGTAAAAGGCTAGATGATTACATGCACATGTTGCTGGCACGTCGAGGCCATGGAGACTGTTTAATAACAGAGTTTATTGTTTTCAGAGGTGCAGATGTACCTGTGTAACAAGGTGAGGTATGGTTACCTGAACGTCCCAGCCAAGCCTCACCACACCATAGAGGATGACAGCATCAGCTTTAGTCATCTCATCCTGGAGGCCACCAGTAAGAAACCTTATTTGGTCGTTTTTTACATCATTCTAAAGTTATTTAAGAGTCAGTGTCTAACAGTAATAGATGTGTAATAACTAGGTAATAACGGTAAAAATACCACGTCTCTATGTTCTTCCCCCAGTCGATGGCCCCCCCATGGCCCCCTCCAAATACGTGAGCCTCTTCCCCAAACAGAGAGACCTCATGGGCTTTGATGAGGTGAGACATAGGCCAGGAGCCCAAACTCCTCATCACATACCTGAATAGATTAAATAATTAGCAGTGGCTTGGAACACTGCTGTAGACTATTTACATCAAAATACATTTTATTTGTCACACATGCGAAAACAGGTATAGACCTTACCGTGAAGTATAGAACTTACCGTGAAGTATAGACCTTACCGTGAAGTATAGACCTTACCGTGAAGTATAGACCTTACCGTGAAGTATAGACCTTACCGTGAAGTATAGACCTTACCGTGAAGTATAGACCTTACCGTGAAGTATAGAACTTACCGTGAAGTATAGACCTTGCCGTGAAGTATAGACCTTACCGTGAAGTATAGACCTTGCCGTGAAGTATAGACCTTACCGTGAAGTATAGATCTTACCGTGAAGTATAGACCTTACCGTGAAGTATAGACCTTACCGTGAAGTATAGACCTTACCGTGAAGTATAGAACTTGCCGTGAAGTATAGACCTTACCGTGAAGTATAGACCTTGCCGTGAAGTATAGACCTTGCCGTGAAGTATAGACCTTACCGTGAAGCATAGACCTTACCGTGAAGCATAGACCTTACCGTGAAGCATAGACCTTACCGTGAAGCATAGACCTTACCGTGAAGCATAGACCTTACCGTGAAGCATAGACCTTACCGTGAAGTATAGACCTTGCCGTGAAGTATAGACCTTACCGTGAAGTATAGACCTTACCGTGAAGTATAGACATTTTCGTGAAGTATAGACCTTTTCGTGAAGTATAGACCTTACCGTGAAGTATAGACCTTACCGTGAAGTATAGAACTTACCGTGAAGTATAGACCTTACCGTGAAGTATAGACCTTGCCGTGAAGCATAGACCTTACCGTGAAGCATAGACCTTACCGTGAAGCATAGACCTTACCGTGAAGCATAGACCTTACCGTGAAGTATAGACCTTACCGTGAAGTATAGACCTTACCGTGAAGTATAGACCTTACCGTGAAGTATAGAACTTGCCGTGAAGTATAGACCTTACCGTGAAGTATAGACCTTGCCGTGAAGTATAGACCTTGCCGTGAAGTATAGACCTTACCGTGAAGCATAGACCTTACCGTGAAGCATAGACCTTACCGTGAAGCATAGACCTTACCGTGAAGTATAGACCTTGCCGTGAAGTATAGACCTTACCGTGAAGTATAGACCTTACCGTGAAGTATAGACATTTTCGTGAAGTATAGACCTTTTCGTTAAGTATAGACCTTACCGTGAAGTATAGACCTTACCGTGAAGTATAGACCTTACCGTGAAGTATAGACCTTGCCGTGAAGTATAGACCTTACCGTGAAGCATAGACCTTACCGTGAAGCATAGACCTTACCGTGAAGCATAGACCTTACCGTGAAGCATAGACCTTACCGTGAAGTATAGACCTTACCGTGAAGTATAGACCTTGCCGTGAAGTATAGACCTTACCGTGAAGTATAGACCTTGCCGTGAAGCATAGACCTTACCGTGAAGCATAGACCTTACCGTGAAGTATAGACCTTGCCGTGAAGTATAGACCTTACCGTGAAGTATAGACCTTTTCGTGAAGTATAGACCTTACCGTGAAGTATAGACCTTACCGTGAAGTATAGAACTTGCCGTGAAGTATAGACCTTACCGTGAAGTATAGACCTTGCCGTGAAGTATAGACCTTGCCGTGAAGCATAGACCTTACCGTGAAGCATAGACCTTACCGTGAAGCATAGACCTTACCGTGAAGCATAGACCTTACCGTGAAGCATAGACCTTACCGTGAAGCATAGACCTTACCGTGAAGCATAGACCTTACCGTGAAGTATAGACCTTGCCGTGAAGTATAGACCTTACCGTGAAGTATAGACCTTACCGTGAAGTATAGACATTTTCGTGAAGTATAGACCTTTTCGTGAAGTATAGACCTTACCGTGAAGTATAGACCTTACCGTGAAGTATAGACCTTACCGTGAAGTATAGACCTTACCGTGAAGTATAGACCTTGCCGTGAAGCATAGACCTTACCGTGAAGCATAGACCTTACCGTGAAGCATAGACCTTACCGTGAAGCATAGACCTTACCGTGAAGTATAGACCTTACCGTGAAGTATAGACCTTACCGTGAAGTATAGACCTTACCGTGAAGTATAGAACTTGCCGTGAAGTATAGACCTTACCGTGAAGTATAGACCTTGCCGTGAAGTATAGACCTTGCCGTGAAGTATAGACCTTACCGTGAAGCATAGACCTTACCGTGAAGCATAGACCTTACCGTGAAGCATAGACCTTACCGTGAAGTATAGACCTTGCCGTGAAGTATAGACCTTACCGTGAAGTATAGACCTTACCGTGAAGTATAGACATTTTCGTGAAGTATAGACCTTTTCGTGAAGTATAGACCTTACCGTGAAGTATAGACCTTACCGTGAAGTATAGACCTTACCGTGAAGTATAGACCTTACCGTGAAGTATAGACCTTGCCGTGAAGCATAGACCTTACCGTGAAGCATAGACCTTACCGTGAAGCATAGACCTTACCGTGAAGCATAGACCTTACCGTGAAGTATAGACCTTACCGTGAAGTATAGACCTTACCGTGAAGTATAGACCTTACCGTGAAGTATAGAACTTGCCGTGAAGTATAGACCTTACCGTGAAGTATAGACCTTGCCGTGAAGTATAGACCTTGCCGTGAAGTATAGACCTTACCGTGAAGCATAGACCTTACCGTGAAGTATAGACCTTACCGTGAAGTATAGACCTTACCGTGAAGTATAGACCTTACCGTGAAGTATAGACCTTACCGTGAAGCATAGACCTTACCGTGAAGCATAGACCTTACCGTGAAGTATAGACCTTGCCGTGAAGTATAGACCTTACCGTGAAGTATAGACCTTTTCGTGAAGTATAGACCTTTTCGTGAAGTATAGACCTTTTCGTGAAGTATAGACCTTTTCGTGAAGTATAGACCTTTTCGTGAAGTATAGACCTTTTCGTGAAGTATAGACCTTTTCGTGAAGTATAGACCTTACCGTGAAGCATAGACCTTACCGTGAAGCATAGACCTTACCGTGAAGTATAGACCTTGCCGTGAAGTATAGACCTTGCCGTGAAGTAGTGAAGTACAGACCTTACCGTGAAGTATAGACCTTACCGTGAAGTATAGACCTTACCGTGAAGTATAGACCTTACTGTGAAGTATAGACCTTACCGTGAATTATAGACCTTACCGTGAAGTATAGACCTTGCCGTGAAGTATAGACCTTACCGTGAAGTATAGACCTTGCCGTGAAGCATAGACCTTACCGTGAAGCATAGACCTTACCGTGAAGTATAGACCTTGCCGTGAAGTATAGACCTTACCGTGAAGTATAGACCTTTTCGTGAAGTATAGACCTTTTCGTGAAGTATAGACCTTTTCGTGAAGTATAGACCTTTTCGTGAAGTATAGACCTTTTCGTGAAGTATAGACCTTTTCGTGAAGTATAGACCTTTTCGTGAAGTATAGACCTTTTCGTGAAGTATAGACCTTTTCGTGAAGTATAGACCTTTTCGTGAAGTATAGACCTTTTCGTGAAGTATAGACCTTGCCGTGAAGTACAGACCTTACCGTGAAGTATAGACCTTACCGTGAAGTATAGACCTTACCGTGAAGTATAGACCTTGCCGTGAAATAGTGAAGTACAGACCTTACCATGAAGTATAGACCTTACCGTGAAGTATAGACCTTACCGTGAAGTATAGACCTTACCGTGAAGTATAGACCTTACCGTGAAGTATAGACCTTACCGTGAAGTATAGACCTTACCGTGAAGTATAGACCTTACCGTGAAGTATAGACCTTACCGTGAAGTATAGACCTTACCGTGAAGTATAGACCTTACCGTGAAGTATAGACCTTACCGTGAAGTATAGACCTTACCGTGAAGTATAGACCTTACCGTGAAGTATAGACCTTACCGTGAAGTATAGACCTTACCGTGAAGTATAGACCTTACCGTGAAGTAGTGAAGTACAGACCTTACCGTGAAGTATAGACCTTACCGTGAAGTATAGACCTTACCGTGAAGTATAGACCTTACCGTGAAGTATAGACCTTGCCGTGAAGTAGTGAAGTACAGACCTTACCGTGAAGTATAGACCTTACCGTGAAGTATAGACCTTGCCGTGAAGTAGTGAAGTACAGACCTTACCGTGAAGTATAGACCTTACCGTGAAGCATAGACCTTACAGTGAAGTGATTACTTACAAGCCCTTTACCAATAATGCAGTTTAGTAAAATATTTACTAAATAAACTAAAGTAAAAAATGTAATAAGTAGTTACGTAATAAAATAACAATAATTTGAATATATACAGCGGGTACCTGTACCGAGTCAATGTGCGGGGGTACAGGTTAGTTGGGGTAATTTGTACATGTACAGTAAGTAGGGGTAAAATGACTATACATAGATGACGCCCGACGGGGTGTGGTATACGGTCTGATATACCACGGCTGTCAGCCAATCAGCATTCAGTGCTCGAACCACCCAGTTTATAATGGTAGTATCACACTCAATATAATATAAGATATACTTTATTAGTTCATACAGGATAGACATTTGTCTTCTACTTTTGACCCAACCCCTCTGATATACACACACAATCTATGGATCACTGTGTCTCTGAGTTGACCCCTGACCTCTGACCCTCCGGTGTTGTAGGTTTACCTGATCAACCTGCGTCGTCGCCAGGACCGTAGAGACAGGATGCTGTATTCTCTCAATGAGCTAGAGATAGATGTCAAGGTGGTGGACGCCATCGATGGAGGGTGAGAATTAGCCTGCGAATCCTGACTCAATTATGCTACGTTTCACTAAACAGAGTTGAATTCAGTCTGGATATCCAGGCTAGGTGAGGATACAAAGCTTGGCATAGCTGTGGCTCTGAGGGAGGTTTAGAGAGAGTCGGAGACTATGATGTCTGTGTGTGTCCTGCAGAGCTCTGAACAGCAGTGATATAAAGATTCTGGGAGTGGACATACTGCCTGGTTACTATGACCCGTTCTCTCGCCGTACCCTGACAAAAGGAGAGGTGGGATGCTTCCTGAGTCATTACTACATCTGGAAGGAGGTGAGGAGCACAGACACACAGACATGGACACACACACACACATGGACACACACACACACATGGACACACACACACACACGCACACACACACACACACACACACACACACACACACACACACACACACACACACACACACACACACACACACACACACACACACACACACACACACACACACATCTTGGGACATGGGACCTGGAGGGCCATGTCAGTAGGAGCTTAATTGGCTCGTTCAGTAAAGTCGAAATGCCTCTGTGGTCTGTGATTAGAGCTAATTTAAACTACATGTTCCACCCCTCTCAGATGGTAGACCAGCAGATGGACAAGGCGCTGATCTTCGAGGATGACGTGCGTTTCCAGGCCAACTTCAAGCGGCGCGTACTTCGTCTGATGGAGGAGGTGGAGATGGTGGAACTGGACTGGGACATCATGTGAGTCACCGTCACAAACGGTCACCCTGGTGACCAGATGACTACTGCCTACCCGTGTTGCCATGAAGAGGAAAGGGCCTAGCTGCCCTGGACTCATTTTGTATGATAAACTAATCCGGGTGAGGAGGGAGGGAGGAGGAGGGGGGAGAATGAGGAGGAGGGGGGTAGGAGGAGAAGGAGACGGAGGAGGGGGAGGAGGAGAAGGTGGAGGAGAGGGGGGAGGGGGAGGAGGGGACGGAGGGGGAGGAGAGGGAGGAGGAGGAGGTTGAGGAGGAGGGGGAGGAAGAGAAGGAGACGGAGGAGTAGGTGGAAGAGGATGGGGGAGGAGGAGAAGGCGAAGGAGAAGGTGAAGTAGGAGGGAGAGTAGAGTAGGGTCGGGGAGCATTATTCCACAGATATTGTACAACATGTAAAGTCGTACTGGGTGGGGTTAGTCTGAACGACTAACCCTGTCTCTCTCTCTCCCTCCCCAGTCCACTACTCTGACTGACTAACCCTGTCTCTCTCTCCTCTGTCCAGTACTCTGACTAACCCTGTCTCTCTCTCTCTCCTCTGTCCAGTACTCTGACTGACTAACCCTGTCTCTCTCTCTCCCCTGTCCACTACTCTGACTAACCCTGTCTCTCTCTCTCCCCTGTCCACTACTCTGACTGACTAACCCTGTCTCTCTCTCTCCCCTGTCCACTACTCTGACTAACCCTGTCTCTCTCTCTCCCCTGTCCACTACTCTGACTGACTAACCCTGTCTCTCTCTCTCCTTCCCCTGTCCACTACTCTGACTAACCCTGTCTCTCTCTCTCCTTCCCCTGTCCACTACTCTGACTGACTAACCCTGTCTCTCTCTCTCCTTCCTCTGTCCACTACTCTGACTAACCCTGTCTCTCTCTCTCCTTCCCCTGTCCACTACTCTGGCTAACCCTGTCTCTCTCTCTCCTTCCCCTGTCCACTACTCTGACTGACTAACCCGGTCTCTCTCTCTCCTCTGTCCAGTACTCTGACTGACTAACCCTGTCTCTCTCTCCTTCCCCTGTCCACTACTCTGACTAACCCTGTCTCTCTCTCTCCTCTGTCCACTACTCTGACTAACCCTGTCTCTCTCTCTCCTCTGTTCAGTACTCTGACTAACCCTGTCTCTCTCTCTCCTCTGTCCAGTACTCTGACTGACCCTGTCTGTCCTCTGTCCAGTACTCTGACTAACCCCGTCTCTCTCTCTCCTCTGTCCACTACTCTGACTAACCCTGTCTCTCTCTCTCCTCTGTTCAGTACTCTGACTAACCCTGTCTCTTTCCCTCCCCTGTCCACTACTCTGACTAACCCTGTCTCTTTCCCTCCCTCCCCTGTCCACTTCTCTGACTTACCCTGTCTCTCTCTCCCCTCTGTCCACTACTCTGACTAATCCTGTCTCTCTCTCTCCTCTGTTCAGTACTCTGACTAACCCTGTCTCTCTCTCTCTCTCCCCTGTCCAGTACTCGGACTAACCCTGTCTCTCTCCCTCCCTCCCCTGTCTACTACTCTGACTAACCCTGTCTCTCTCTCTCTCTCCCCTGTCCAGTACTCGGACTAACCCTGTCTCTCTCCCTCCCCTGTCCAGTACTCTGACTAACCCTGTCTCTCTCTCTCTCTCTCTCCCCTGTCCAGTACTCGGACTAACCCTGTCTCTCTCCCTCCCTCCCCTGTCTACTACTCTGACTAACCCTGTCTCTCTCTCTCCCCTGTCCAGTACTCGGACTAACCCTGTCTCTCTCTCCTTCCCCTGTCCACTACTCTGACTGACTAACCCTGTCTCTCTCTCCTTCCCCTGTCCACTACTCTGACTGACTAACCCTGTCTCTCTCTCCTTCCCCTGTCCACTACTCTGACTGACTAACCCTGTCTCTCTCTCCTTCCCCTGTCCACTACTCTGACTGACCCTGTCTCTCTCTCCTCTGTTCAGTACTCTGACTAACCCTGTCTCTCTCCCTCCCCTGTCCACTACTCTGACTAACCCTGTCTCTCTCTCTCCTCTGTTCAGTACTCTGACTAACCCTGTCTCTCTCCTTCCCCTGTCCACTACTCTGACTAACCCTGTCTCTTTCCCTCCCTTCCCTGTCCACTTCTCTGACTTACCCTGTCTCTCTCTCCCCTCTGTCCACTACTCTGACTAATCCTGTCTCTCTCTCTCCTCTGTTCAGTACTCTGACTAACCCTGTCTCTCTCTCTCCTCTGTCCAGTACTCTGACTAACCCTGTCTCTCTCCCTCCCTCCCCTGTCTACTACTCTGACTAACCCTGTCTCTCTCTCTCTCTCCCCTGTCCAGTACTCGGACTAACCCTGTCTCTCTCCCTCCCTCCCCTGTCTACTACTCTGACTAACCCTGTCTCTCTCTCTCTCCCCTGTCCAGTACTCGGACTAACCCTGTCTCCCTCCCTCCCCTGTCCGCTACTCTGACTAACCCTGTCTCTCTCTCTCCTCTGTTCAGTACTCTGACTAACCCTGTCTCTCTCTCTTCCCTGTCCAGTACTATGACTAACCCTGTCTCTCTCTCTCCTCTGTCCACTACTCTGACTGACCCTGTCTGTCCTCTGTCCAGTACTCTGACTAACCCCGTCTCTCTCCCTCCCTCCCCTGTCTACTACTCTGACTAACCCTGTCTCTCTCTCTCTCTCTCTCTCTCTCTCTCTCTCTCTCTCTCTCTCTCTCTCTCTCTCTCTCTCTCTCTCTCTCCCCTGTCCAGTACTTGGACTAACCCTGTCTCCCTCCCTCCCCTGTCCACTACTCTGACTAACCCTGTCTCTCTCTCTCTCCTCTGTCCAGTACTCTGACTAACCCTGTCTCTCTCTCCTCTGTCCAGTGCTCTGACTGACCCTGTCTCTCTCTCCTCTGTCCAGTACTCTGACTAACCCTGTCTCTCTCTCTCCTCTGTCCAGTACTCTGACTAACCCTGTCTCTCCTTTGTCCCCAGTTACCTGGGCCGTAAGCAGGTGAAGCCAGGTGATGAGGAGGTGGTGGAAAACGTGAGGAACCTGGTGGTAGCAGACTATTCCTACTGGACCCTGTCCTATGCCATCTCTCTCCAGGGTGCCCAGAAACTTCTCAACGCTGAACCCCTCTCCAAGATGCTGCCCGTCGACGAATTCTTACCCATCATGTACGACAAACACACCAAGTAAGTACCTCAACTGTTTAAAAAATATATATATTTATTCTTGTATTTATTTAGCCATTCTTAAGATGTTCTCAGATCACTGAGACCAGACACACCAAGTAGTTGGAACTGAAACCTGAAGAATTATGTTAGCTCGCCCTGTGCTAATGCCTATTCCCCTCACACTCAACTCTGGACCTCGAAGCCAGTTCCACTGCATTTTTTCATTATTGCCCTCTAATCAGGGACTGAGTTAGACCTGGGACACCAGACAGGTTTGTAATGTGCAGGAGATCCAGGTTCAAAGCCAGTTGGTACGTAAGTCTGACAACAATGCTCCATAGGGGAGAGAGCTGGTGAAACGAAGTCGCCAAATTTTCTTTGAAAAGTAGTGTCATAAGTCCTCAAGAATCAGCTCCAAGATAGTCCAGTACCACCCTGGGATCGTCCCTGAAAGATTAGTTTTACTAGGACCATCCTTCATCCATTGCAAATGGAACTTAATATGATTTTAGTGCTACAAAGCTGTCAGGCAACTCTGTGCCATTAAAAAAAGCATTTAATCTTGAGTAGCTTGTTCTGACCCTTTGCCAGCATTGAACTGCCAAAGCTATAGCAACAACCTATAGCAACAACCTATAGCGACAACCTATAGCGACAACCTATAGCGACAACCTATAGCGACAACCTATAGTGACAACCTATAGCGACAACCTATAGCAACAACCTATAGCGACAACCTATAGCAACAACCTATAGCGACACCCTATAGCGACAACCTATAGCGACAACCTATAGCGACAACCTATAGCGACAACCTATAGCGACAACCTATAGTGACAACCTATAGTAACGACCTATAGTGACAACCTATAGCGACAACCTATAGCGACAACCTATAGCGACAACCTATAGCGACCCTATAGCGACAACCTATAGTGACAACCTATAGCGACACCCTATAGCGACAACCTATAGCGACAACCTATAGCGACACCCTATAGCGACAACCTATAGCGACAACCTATAGCGACAACCTATAGCGACAACCTATAGCGACAACCTATAGCGACAACCTATAGTGACAACCTATAGCGACAACCTATAGTGACAACCTATAGCGACAACCTATAGCGACAACCTATAGCGACAACCTATAGCGACAACCTATAGCGACAACCTATAGCGACAACCTATAGCGACAACCTATAGCGACAACCTATAGCGACAACCTATAGCGACACCCTATAGCGACAACCTATAGCGACAACCTATAGCGACAACCTATAGCGACGACCTATAGCGACGACCTATAGCGACGACCTATAGCGACGACCTATAGCGACGACCTATAGCGACGACCTATAGCAACAACTAATTAGCTGCAGTTTTGGATAAACGTTAAGCATAAATGTAGCTTTGGAATGGACAGATTTGAAAACCACTGTTACAATCACCAGCCTATGGTTTCACATCTATAGCCTCCCATTGATGTTCACCTTCCTGTGAACACATTCTTAGCTCAACTCTTAAAAGCCTGCTTTTAAAATAGCTTGCCCCAATTAAAATGTTCCCTCTAATTTGAAACGCATTCACATTTTAGTTATGTCAAGAAGTCCAAATGTTTTGTACTTTGCTTCATGTTAGTTTTAGTCTCTGCTGACTGACTTGGCTTGTTGTAGCGTTCCAGGTTCATGTGGTCAACTCCCTGTCTCTCTCTCTGGCTGCATGACATGTGTCTGCCAGACCAAGCTAATAGAACCCAGAGCCTCTCTGAGCCAATGGGAACCAGGCATGCATCCAGAAGTCTGTTAGAATGCCTTTGCGTTCTGTTGAGAATTCCTGTGTGTTCTGTGTTCCGTTGAGAATGCCTTAGTGTTCTGTCATGTGTGGAAACCTGGCCAGCTGCCATCATCCCTCGTCCTTGTCCCCCTTCCCCCTTCCCATTCTCTTCCCTGTGTGGTTCTGCTTCAATATGCTTGGAGTTGATTCTGGGTCTTCTGACTAACTGATTCATTCTTTCCAAGAGTTGTCCAACCCACAAACGTATTCCCAGTACTTATATTATAACCTTGTTTCCACAAAATATATTTCATGTCATTTCATCTCTCTTTGTAATGTTTCGAAATGACCAGTACATTTTAAAACTGTTACCTTTCATAGGATTACATTTTATCTGTGTATTGTTGCCCACCATAACACTGTATCATGTAACTGTATGATGAAGTGTGGACCTGTTCTGGATATTTAGATACACTCTCAAACTATGTACACACAGTTATATCTTTGTTATGGACAGGCTAGTTTTTATCTCCTTAGTGGGAGTTTTATCATCAGACGTAATGTTGTCATCGTCCTGTGACTAATGTATCTCTAACCTCCCTGTCCTGTTGGTCAACAGTGAGAACTACAAGTCCCACTATCCTAACCGTAACCTGCAGGCGTTGTATCTCTAACCTCCCTGTCCTGTTGGTCAACAGTGAGAACTACAAGTCCCACTATCCTAACCGTAACCTGCAGGCGTTGTATCTCTAACCTCCCTGTCCTGTTGGTCAACAGTGAGAACTACAAGTCCCACTATCCTAACCGTAACCTGCAGGCGTTGTATCTCTAACCTCCCTGTCCTGTTGGTCAACAGTGAGAACTACAAGTCCCACTATCCTAACCGTAACCTGCAGGCGTTGTATCTCTAACCTCCCTGTCCTGTTGGTCAACAGTGAGAACTACAAGTCCCACTATCCTAACCGTAACCTGCAGGCGTTGTATCTCTAACCTCCCTGTCCTGTTGGTCAACAGTGAGAACTACAAGTCCCACTATCCTAACCGTAACCTGCAGGCGTTGTATCTCTAACCTCCCTGTCCTGTTGGTCAACAGTGAGAACTACAAGTCCCACTATCCTAACCGTAACCTGCAGGCGTTGTATCTCTAACCTCCCTGTCCTGTTGGTCAACAGTGAGAACTACAAGTCCCACTATCCTAACCGTAACCTGCAGGCGTTGTATCTCTAACCTCCCTGTCCTGTTGGTCAACAGTGAGAACTACAAGTCCCACTATCCTAACCGTAACCTGCAGGCGTTGTATCTCTAACCTCCCTGTCCTGTTGGTCAACAGTGAGAACTACAAGTCCCACTATCCTAACCGTAACCTGCAGGCGTTCTCCACACGCCCCCTACTGGTGCAACCAGCCCAATACGCCGGGGATCCCAAGTGGGTGAGCGACACAGAGACCTCCACGCTGTGGGACGACGACAACGTGCGAACAGACTGGAGGGGCTCCCACAAGACGCTGAAGGGGGCTCCCCAACCCGACATGCTGCAGACGTCATATAAAGATGAGCTGTAGTTCAACCATATGTATTCATGCCTGATTCACACTGCACGGCCAACCCCATCCTTACTGCGCTGACTTGGATATGGTCTTTTCACGTTGTTCTTTGACAGCACGGTTCCAAAAACAACCCTGGATGCATAACCAGGCAGGTAGTGTTTGGTTTGACTCGGTAGTGTGAAAAGGGTTACTGGTTATGGTGTCACTGCTGACTGTGCCATTCATCAGCGACACTTCATTTCTCACTGTATAATTGGCCATGTTGTATTTGGTACGTCGGTCCATAATCACTGGGAGTGACTGAATATACAGACAGCAGTGATGCTGGCGGAGGCTGTATAGACTTGGTCAAGTGCCCCAAGACCTGATTTCAAAGTGTTTGTGGGTTTGTTTGTGTGTGTTCAAATCAAGTGATGCATGTTAGGAATGGCAGCGTTCATGGAAGGACACTCCTATACTGTCAGACACCTTCAAGGGTTGGGGTCAATTTCAAATTGAAGGCATTCAATTCAGGAAGTAAACTGAAATGACTTTTCAATTATGGATAATATATATATATATATATATATGTATATTGCACAGTTGGGGTCAATTCCTATTGAAGCCAATAAATAAGATTCTACTTTTCAGTTTATTAAGACGTCATTGAAAATATATATATATATATATATATATATGAATTGACCCCAACTGTGCTATTGTGCACTGCAGAGCACTCCAGGGCCAAGTTGAGTGACCCTCGCTGTACATCTAGACACTGGGCGTCAGAAAACAGAAATACTGGAGGAAACCATTCTCTTTTATATCACATTCTATTCATTCTGTGTGGTAATATGTTAGGAGCAGTGTCTCTCTCTAGGCCTGACCTCATGGTAGACTTACACCGGATCAACAGTCCAGAGAGAAGCCTGCAAACCATATATCATTGATGGTGTCAGTTGCCACGACAATCAAGTTACATTCTGACTGAGCTCATCTATATTGGTTTGTGTTGTATTTTTTCTGTGTACAAATTCTATTATTTGTACAATTTATTTGGACAGTTTTCCTAATTTATTTCTAGCATTATATTGTGCTTTTTGAATGCACAGTATTAAACCCAAGTGCAATGTCTTAACTGTAGTGAAATTCCCTCTTAGTCAAATAAATGACGATACTGTACCTTGATGCCAAGCAACTTTGAAGATCAAATGTTTTTCAAAAGTAGCACATTTTACAGAAGCTTTGTCAGTGCCAAAACTGTTCAAAGATGGATGTGACAATGATGTAACTAACTTTATACATGATTAAAAATGAACTTTTTCAATTTTTATTGAAATTCTATCTATGAAAATGCACTGACATTTTTAAGATACATGTACTGACATAAAAGCACCACAAGAGGACAGTGTATGAATAAGGCATTTTTTAGGGAAGTGAAAAAGTACCCAAAGAAAAAGTACCCATTTGTCATACTTGAGGAATGCCTTAATAGAAAATGACTCAAGTAAAAGTGAAAGGCATACAGTTTTTATTACTTGAGTAAAGTTGGTTTAAAATATACAGTCGTGGCCAAAAGTTTTGAGGTATGACACAAAGATTGTGGAAATTAAAGTTTGCTGCTTCAGTGTCTTTAGATCTATTTGTCAGATGTTACTATGGAATACTGAAGTATAATTACAAGCATTTCATAAGTGTCAAAGGCTTTTATTGACAATTACATGAAGTTGATGCAAAGAGTCAATATTTGCAGTGTTGACCCTTCTTTTTCAAGACCTCTGCAATCTGCCCCCTGGCATTCTGTCAATTAACTTCTGGGCCACATCCTGACTGATGGCAGCCCATTCTGGCATAATCAATCTTTGGAGTTTGTCCAAATTTGTGGGTTTTTGTTTGTCCACCCGCCTCTTGAGGATTGACCACAAGTTCTCAAGTGGATTAAGTTCTGGGGAGTTTCCTGGCCATGGACCCAAAATATCAATGTTTTGTTCCCTGAGCCACTTAGTTATCACTTATGCCTTGTGGCAAGGTGCTCCATCATGCTGGAAAAGGCATTGTTCGTCACCAAACTGTTCCTGGATGGTTGGGAGAAGTTGCTCTCGGAGGATGTGTTGGTACCATTCTTTATTCATGGTTGTGTTCTTAGGGAAAATTGTGAGTGAGCCCACTCCCTTGGCTGAGAAGCAACCCCACACATTAATGATCTCAGGATGCTCTACTGTTCACATGACACAGGACTGATGGTAGCGCTCACCTTGTCTTCTCTGGACAAGCTTTTTTCCGGATGCCCCAAACAATCGGAAAGGGGATTCATCAGAGAAAATGACTTTACCCCAGTCCTCAGCAGTCCAATCCCTGTACCTTTTTCAGAATATCAGTCTGTCCCTGATGTTTTTCCTGGAGAGAAGGGGCTTCTTTGTTGACCTTCTTGACACCAGGCCAGCTTTGTACTGGTGGTGCCCCGATCCCGCAGCTGAATCAACTTTAGGAGACGGTCCTGGCGCTTGCTGGACTTTCTTGGGTGCCCTAAAGCCTTCTTCATAACAATTGAACTGCTCTCCTTGAAGTTCTTGATGATCCGATAAATGGTTGATCTAGGTGCAATCTTACTGGCAGCAATATCCTTGCCTGTGAAGCCTTTTTTGTGCAAAGCATTGATGACAGCACGTGTTTCCTTGCAGGTAACCATGGTTGACAGAAGAAGAACAATGATTCCAAGCACCACCCTCCTTTTGAAGCTTCCAGTCTGTTATTCGAACTCAATCAGCATGACAGAGTGATCTCCAGCCTTGTCCTCGTCAACACTCTCACCTGTATTAACAAGAGAATCACTGACATGATGTCAGCTGGTCCTTTTGTGGCAGGGCTGAAATGCAGTGGAAATCTTTTTGGGGGGATTCAGTTCATTTGTATGGCAAAGAGAGTCTTTGCAATTAATTGCAATTCATCTGATCACTCTACATAACATTCTGGAGTATATGCAAATTGCCATCATACAAACTGAGGCAGCAGACTTTGTGAACATTTGTATTTGTGTGATTCTCAAAACATTTGGCCACGACTGTACTTAAGTATCAAAAGTAAAAGTAGAAGTATAAATCCTTTCAAATTTCTTATATTAAGTAAACCAGACAGCACAATTATTATATATTGTTTTAATCTATGGATAGCCAGGGGCACACTGCAACACTCAGACATAATTTACAGATAGCCAGGGGCACACTGCAACACTCAGACATAATTTACAGATAGCCAGGGGCACACTGCAACACTCAGACATAATTTACAGATAGCCAGGGGCACACTGCAACACCCAGACATAATTTACAGATAGCCAGGGGCACACTCCCACACTCAGACATAATTTACAGAAAGCCAGGGGCACACTCCAACACTCAGACATGATTTACAGAAAGCCAGGGGCACACTCCAACGCTCAGACATTATTTACAGATAGCCAGGGGCAGACTCCAACACTCAGACATTATTTACAGATAGCCAGGGGCACACTCCAACACTCAGACATTATGTACAGATAGCCAGGGGCACACTCCAACACTCAGACATTATTTACAGATAGCCAGGGGCACACTCCAACACTCAGACATTATTTACAGATAGCCAGGGGCACACTCCAACACTCAGACATTATTTACAGATAGCCAGGGGCACACTCCAACACTCAGACATTATTTACAGATAGCCAGGGGCACACTCCAACACTCAGACTGGCACGCCCTGACCTTAGTTATCTTTGTTTTCTTTATTATTTTGGTTAGGTCAGGGTGTGACGAGGGTGGTATGTGTGTTTTTGTCTTGTCTAGGTTTTTTGTACATCTATGGGTGGGCTTTGTCTAGGTATATGTAGGTCTATGGTGGCCTGAATTGGTTCCCAATCAGAGGCAGCTGTTTATAGTTGTCTCTGATTGGGGATCCTATTTAGGTTGCCATGTTCCATGTTGGTTTTGTGGTTTATTGTCTATGTGTAGTTGCCTGTCAACACTCATGTATTATAGCGTCACGGTCATTTTGTTTCTTTCTTAGTTTGTTTAGTGTTTATTTGTTTATTAAAGAAGAATGTATTCATAACACGCTGCACCTTGGTCTCATCAATACGACGACCGTGACAGAATAAACCACCAAACCAGGACCAAGCAGCGTGAAAAGGAGGAACAGCGCTTAATGGGGAGATGGACCTGGGAGGAGATATTAGATGGAGCAGGACCCTGGACACAGCCAGGGGAGTATCACCATCCTAAGTAGGAGATAGAGGCAGGGAAAGCGGAACGGTGATACTACGAGGAAAAATAAGGGAGAATAGAGGAATGGCGACGATAGGAAGGTACACGACTAGTACGGAAGCCCGAGAGGCAGCCCCAATAAATGTTTTGGGTGGGGAAACACGAGGAGATTACATGAGTCAGGTAGGAGACCTGAGCCAACTTCTCGTGCTTACTGTGGGGAGCGTGTAACTGGTCAGGCACCGTGTTATGCAGAGATGCAAGGTGTCTCCAGTGCACTATTCTAGCCCGGTGCGCTCTATTCCAGCTCCTCTCATTTGCCGGGCTAAAATGGGCATCCAGCCAGGACGTATTGAGCCAGCTCTATGTTCTGGATCTCCAATGCGTCTCCACGGTCCAGTGTATCCTGTGCCTCCTCCCCGCACTCGCCCTGAGGTGCGTGTCCCCAGCCCGGTACCACCAGTGCCGGCAACACGCACCAGGTCTATAGTGAGCCTCGGCAGTCCAGTACGCCCTATTCCTGCTCCTCTCACTCGCCCTGAGGTGCGTGTCCCCAGCCCGGTACCACCAGTGCTGGCACCACGCACCAGGCCTACAGTGTGCCTCGGCAGTCCAGAGCGTCCGGCGACAGTACCCAGTCCAGAGCATCCGGCGACGGGCCACAGACCGGAACCTCCAGCGGCTGTCCCCTGTCCGGGGTCTCCAGCGACAGTCCCCAGTCCAGAACATCCGGCGATGATCCTTAGTTATCTTGGTTTTCTTTATTATTTTGGTTAGGTCAGGGTGTGACGAGGGTGGTATGTGTGCTTTGTCTTGTCTAAGGTTTTTGGTTTGTCTAGGTATATATAGGTCTATGGTGGCCTGAATTGGTTCCCAATCAGAGGCAGCTGTTTGTCGTTATCCATGATTGGGGATCCTTTTTAGGTTGCCATTTTCCATGTTGGTTTTGTGGGTTATTGTCTATGTGTAGTTGCCTGTCAGCACTCATGTATTATAGCGTCACGTTGGTTTTGTTTCTTTGTTAGCTTGTTTAGTGTTTATTCGTTTATTAAAAGAAGAATGTATGCTTATCACGCTGCGCCTTGGTCTCCTCGTTATGACGAATGTGACACAGGCGTCATTTACAGACATAATTTACAAACAAATCATTTGTGTTTAGTGAGTCCGCCATATCAGAGGCAGTAGGGATGACCAGGAATGTTCTCTTGATAAGTGAATAAATTGTACCATTTCCTGCCCTGCTAAGCATTGACAATGTAATGAGTACTTTTGGGTGTCAAGGAAAATGTATGCAGTAAAAAGTATTATATTTTCTTCAGGAATGTAGCAAAGTAATAGTTATCAAAAATATAATAGCAAAGTAAAGTACAGATACTACTTAAGTAGTACTTTAAAGTATTTTTTACTTAAGTACTTTACTCCACTGGAAATTAGTGTGATGTACCAACACCTGTTGTGTTATAAATGGATGAGAGAGCTTATAAATGGATAAGAGCATTTCCTACTGCCTGAGCTATGTTGTTGATGTAAATTGAGAAGAGCATGGGGCCTAGGTGCGAGCCTTGGGGTACTCCCTTGGTGACAAGCAGTGGTTGAGACAGCAGATGTTCTGACTTTATAGAGGTAGTTAGCGAACCAGGCCAAAAACCCCTCAGAGATACCAATACCCCTTAGCCGGCCCACAAGAATCGAATGTTCTACCATATCAAAAGCTTTGGCCAAGTCAATAAAGATAGCAGCACAATATTGCTTAGAATCAAGGGCAATGGTGAAATCGTTTAGGACCTTTAAGGTTGCAGTGACACATCCATAACCTGAGCCGAAACCAGATAGCATACCAGAGAGACTACTATAGACATCAAGGAAGCCAGTCAGGTGATTATTGTCAAGTTTTTTTCCCAACACTTTTGATAAACAGGGCAAAATATCAATTGGCCTATAACAGTTCGGATCAGCTTGATCTCCCCCTTTAAATAAAGGACCCACTATGGCTGCCTTCCAAGCAATGGTAACCTCCCCAGATAGGAGAGACAGGTTAAAAAGTTCAGTGATAGGCTTGGGGATGATAGGGGCAGTAACCTTAAAGAAGAAAGGATCAAAACCATCTGAAACTGTGTAGCGGGGAAGAGGAAAAAGAGGGAGGAGCATCGGGGCTAGTCGCATTAGAAGGGCTGGGAGATAAAAGCGTCTGCTAAATGGCATATATTATTATTATTATGAGGAAATGTTGGATGGGCAATGAGGCATTGCTGAGTCAAATAATAATTCTGACTAAATGAAGTGGTGATTAAAGAGCTCAGCCATGCGCTCCTTGTCAGTCACAACCACATCATCAACATTAAGGAACATGGGCAGCTGTGAGGAGGATTTATTCTCTAGGTCTTTAACTGTTTTCCAGAACTTTTTGGGGTTAGACCCACAGAGAGAGAACTGCTTTAACTACCTTTGGACTTCCTGATAACCTGAGTGCACTTATTTCTCATTTGCCTGAACGAGAGCCAGTCAGCCTGAGTATGCATGTGCAGAGCCTTTCACCAAATGGAATTCTTGAGGTGGAGTAACTCTGCAAGATCACGGTTGAACCAGGGGCTGAACCTGTTTTTCATTCTCATTTTCTTTATGGGGGAGTGTTTGTTAACAATACCACTGAAAAAAAAAAAAAAGAAGGTCCAAGCCAAGCGTCTTCGACAGAGGGGATCAAGCTGATTCTATACCATTTTACAGAGGACAGGTCATAAAGAAAGGCCTGCTCATTAGTTTTTTAGAAAGCGTCTATGACAAATCAGGACAGGTCGTTTCACTGAGCAGCCGTTATGAACACAGCCTGTAAAACAGTGCTGATCATTGTAAGGTCATTACAGAAAACACCAGACTGATACGTCTCAGGATTATTTGCGAGGATAACATCAAGGAGAGCAGCATTTTCTGGGTGTTTGGAGTCATACCTTGTGGGATTGGTAATAATCGGAGAAAGATTTAGGGAATTCCATTGCTGTAAGACTTGGTCAGGTGGTTTAAGCATATCCTTACTCCCTACGTTTTATTTCTGTCCATCTCTCTTAAGAACAAGACTTGTCTGTTGAGGCTGAGAAGTGCTGGGTCTGAAATTGGACGAGTACATTCCTTCCCAGACATTCTTCACACACACACACACACACACACACACACACACACACACACACACACACACACACACACACACACACACAGTAACCTATATGTCAGGGGTCCTCAACCACATTCAGCTGTGGGAAGATTATTTTCTTGAACGGATGGTTGGGGGGTACACTGCAAATTGACCCCAAGAAGCCCAAATCAGATGTCGTTAGTTGTGTCGTTAGTTGTCTCTGATTGAGAATCATACTTAGGTAGCCTTTTTCCACCTGTGTTTCGTGGGTGTTTCTGTTCTGTGTTTTATGTATGCACCGTACAGGACTGTTTCGGTTTCATATTGTTTTCTTTGTTGTTTTCTTATTTAGTGTTCTGAGTTATAAATAAATATAATGAACACTTACCACGCTGCGCATTGGTCCCCCGATCCTTCTTACTACTCCTCCTCATCAGAGGAGGAAGAAGACCGTTACAACGTGTCTATATATTGTGCGTGGGAATACTTGGGAACAGATGTCCTACATTAAAATCACTTGGAGCTGATTTCCTGAAGTTTTTGACAGTCTTCTATATCCAACAATTAAAAAAATAAAATAGTTATTATCTCAGAAAAAAAAAGAAAAAAAAAATCACCTGTGGGCCAAATTCGGCCTGTGTGCCACCAGTTGGGGAACGCTGCTGTATGTTATAGGGTGAACTGAACTGCACACATGCATAGTAACATTTACATTAGGGACATTCTGTGAACTGCATGCACTTTTGTGAACTCTGTGACCACATTTCTCTTATTCAGAGCCAATAGTCAGCACAACATTATATCATTTATTTGAAAATAAGTGCTGTTCTTCAGGTGGATTCCCAGAGAGAAACTTGAATGAACCACCTCTGAGATTTTCCCATGGCATGGGCAATGGCCAATACCGATAGAGATTTAGGCGTGTGTGTGTGTGTGTGTGTGTGTGTGTGTGTGTACCACCCCATATTTCTTTGACCTCTGCATTCCCCTGAGAGCCAATCAGAAGCCATGCTGAGGTCCCCACCCTGGAAGCAGGGTCTCTCCAGTCCAGACAGCCTCTAGCTAGACAAGGAGGAGCAGAGAACTCTGTGCTCTGCACTGGCTGTAACTTAGAAACTGTACCACGCTTACTCACACAAACACGCACTTGAATAACAAACACACGTTCATGCATAAGATAAAGATCAGACAGGATCAATTCTTTATAATGTGTAAACCCAGCAGATAAAGATCAGACAGGATCAATTATTTATAATGTGTAAACCCAGCAGATAAAGATCAGACAGGATCAATTCTTTATAATGTGTAAACCCAGCAGATAAAGATCAGACAGGATCAATTATTTATAATGTGTAAACCCAGCAGATAAAGATCAGACAGGATCAATTCTTTATAATGTGTAAACCCAGCAGATAAAGATCAGACAGGATCAATTCTTTATAATGTGTAAACCCAGCAGATAAAGATCAGACAGGATCAATTCTTTATAATGTGTAAACCCAGCAGATACAGATCAGACAGGATCAATTCTTTATCATGTGTAAACTCAGCAGATAACGATCAGACAGGATCAATTCTTTATAATGTGTAAACCCAGCAGATTTGCCGTTCTTGACGCACTCAACCTGGTGTGTCTGACAAATTACTACCATACCCTGTTCAAAGGCGCAAATCTTTTGTCTTGCTCATTCACCCTCTGATTGGCACACATACTGTATACAATTCCTGTATCAATTGTCTCAAGGCTTAAAAATCATCAATAATGATAGTAACAGTTAAATGCATTCTTACGGGCCCTTCCCAACAATGCATTCTTACGGGCCCTTCCCAACAATGCATTCTTACGGGCCCTTCCCAACAATGCATAGAGATTTTTTTTTAAATAGAAAAACAACACAAGGAATAGATACACAATCAGTAACGATAACTTGGCTATATACACGAGGTAAGTACCGAGTCGATGTAAGAGGTAACTGAGATCGATAAGTACATTTGGTTGGGATAAAGTGACTAGGCTGCGGCATAGATAACAAGCGGTAACAGCAGCGAATGTGATGAGTCAAAAGAGTTATTGCAAATATTCTGGGTAACTATTGGTTAACTATTTAACTAACTATTTATGTTTCTTATAGCTTGGGGGTAGAAGCTGTTCAGGATCCTATTGGTTCCAGACTTGGTGCGTCGGTACTGCTTGCCGTGCGGTAGCAGAGAGAACAGTCTATGACTTGGGTGGCTGGAATCTTTGACCATTTTTAGGGGCTTCCTCTGACACCGCCTGGTATAGAGGTCCTGGATGGCAGGAAGCTCGGCCCCAATTTTTCAGTTTTTGATTTGTTAAAAAAGTTTGAAATATCCAATAAATGTCGTTCCACTTCATGATTGTGTCCCACTTGTTGTTGATTCTTCACAAAAAAATACAGTTTTATATCTTTATGTTTGAAGCCTGAAATGTGGCAAAAGGTCGCAAAGTTCAAGGGGGCCGAATACTTTCGCAAGGCACTGTATCAAACCTTCAACTGACTGAGCTAGAGTCATGCCCAAATAACACATCTGAATACTCCACTACATGAGCTTTCGTCATAGGCTACATTGCGTAGCTTGTCTGGTTTCGTAATGTATGTTAGTGAACTCGCTGTGCTGGAAAGACCCTCCCTGTCCTCTTCTAACCTCTGAGGGGAGTCTGTCCCGACACACTCCCCTCAGCACAGATTGGGTAAAACGCTGAGACCACAACACTTTACTCTCCACCCTATCCACAACTCTGGAGGGTGCACACCTTGTTTCAACATCTCCCAGTAACCCCCTCTATTCACTATTTCTACTTGTTCTTTGTTTAATCTACATCCCACAGTTATGTTGTCATGGTTATTCCGTCTCATGATATGAGAGTGGCTGAATCTCACACATCCAGATTTGACCCGACTGGTGCTTCTGCTACTCTACTTCAGATTGGTTTGGTCTGAGCTCTGAGGAGGGGAAAGGAGAAGAGGAGAGGAGGAGAGCAGACAGCAGGGAAATGAGAAGGGGGTGGAGAGGAGGGGGAAGGAGAGAACAGACAGCAGGGAAATGAGAAGGGGGATGAGAGGAGGGGGAAGGAGAGAGCAGACAGCAGGGAAATGAGAAGGGGGAGGAGAGGAGGGGGAAGGAGAGAGCAGACAGCAGGGAAATGAGAAGGGGGAGGAGAGGAGGGGGAAGGAGAGAGCAGACAGCAGGGAAATGAGAAGGGGGAGGAGAGGAGGGGGAAGGAGAGAACAGACAGCAGGGAAATGAGAAGGGGGAGGAGGAGGGGGAAGGAGAGAGCAGACAGCAGGGAAATGAGAAGGGGAGGAGAGGAGGGGGAAGGAGAGAGCAGACAGCAGGGAAATGAGAAGGGGAGGAGAGGAGGGGGAAGGAGAGAGAGCAGACAGCAGGGAAATGAGAAGGGGAGGGAGGAGGGGGAAGGAGAGAGCAGACAGCAGGGAAATGAGAAGGGGAGGAGAGGAGGGGGAAGGAGAGAACAGACAGCAGGGAAATGAGAAGGGGAGGAGAGGAGGGGGAAGGAGAGAGCAGACAGCAGGGAAATGAGAAGGGGGAGGAGAGGAGGGGAAGGAGAGAACAGACAGCAGGGAACTGAGAAGGGGAGGAGAGGAGGGGGAAGGAGAGAGCAGACAGCAGGGAAATGAGAAGGGGGAGGAGAGGAGAGGAGAGCAGACAGGGAAATGAGAAGGGGAGGAGAGGAGGGGGAAGGAGAGAACAGACAGCAGGGAAATGAGAAAGGGGAGGGAGAGGAGGGGAGGAGAGGGGAGAAGGAGAGAGGAGACAGCAGACAGGGAAATGAGAAGGGGGAGGAGAGGAGGGGGAAGGAGAGAACAGACAGCAGGGAAATGAGAAGGGGGGGAGAGGAGGGGGAAGGAGAGAGAGACAGCAGGGAAATGAGAAGGGGAGGAGGAGGAGGGGGAAGGAGAGAACAGACAGCAGGGAAATGAGAAGGGGAGGAGAGGAGGGGGAAGGAGAGAGCAACAGACAGCAGGGAAATGAGAAGGGGAGGAGAGGAGGGGGAAGGAGAGAACAGACAGCAGGAAATGAGAAGGGGGAGGAGAGGAGGGAAGGGAGAGAACAGACAGGGGAAATGAGAGGGGAGGAGGAGGAGGAGAGACAGACAGCAGGGGAAATGAGAGGGAAGGAGAGAGCAGACAGCAGGGAAATGAGGAGGGAGAGGAGGGAGAGAGACAGACAGACAGGGAAATGAGAAGGGGGAGGAGAGGAGGGGGAAGGAGAGAACAGACAGCAGGGAAATAAGAAGGGGAGGAGGAGAAGGGGGAGGAGAGGGAGGGGGAAGGAGAGAGGAGGAGAAGGGGGAAGGAGAGAACAGACAGCAGGGAAATGAGAAGGGGGAGGAGAGGAGGGGGAAGGAGAGAGCAGACAGCAGGGAAATGAGAAGGGGGAGGAGGGGGAAGGAGAGAGCAGACAGCAGGGAAATGAGAAGGGGGAGAGGAGGGGAAGGAGAGAGCAGACAGCAGGAAATGAGAAGGGGAGGAGAGGAGGGGGAAGGAGAGAGACAGACAGGGAAATGAGAAGGGGGAGGATGAGAGAGGAAAGGAGAGAACAGACAGCAGGGAAAAGGGGAGAGGAGAGGAGGGGGGAGAGGAGAGAACAGACAGCAGGAAATGAGAAGGGGGAGGAGGAGGGGAAGGAGAGAACAGACAGCAGGGAAATGAGAAGGGGAGGAGGAGGGGGAAGGAGAGAACAGACAGCAGGGAAATGAGAAGGGGAGGAGAGGAGGAGAGCAGACAGCAGGGAAAAAACAGCAGGGAGGAGAGGAGAAGGGAGAACAGACAGCAGGGATGAGAAGGGGGGAGGAGGAAGGAGAAGCAGACAGCAGGGAAATGAGAAGGGGAGGAGAGGAGGGGAAGGAGAGAGCAGACAGCAGGAAATGAGAAAAGGGGAGGAGGAGACAGACAGCAGAAAAAGAAGGGGAGGAGAGGAGGGGGAAGGACAGCAGGGAAATGAGAAGGGGAGGAGAGGAGGGGGAAGGAGAGAGCAGACAGCAGGGAAATGAGAAGGGGAGGAGAGGAGGGGGAAGGAGAGAGCAGACAGCAGGGAAATGAGAAGGGGGGAGAAGGGGGAGAGAGAACAGACAGCAGGAAATGAGAAGGGGGAGGAGAGGAGGGGGAAGGAGAGAGCAGACAGCAGGAAATGGAAATGAGAAGGGGGGGGAGAGCAGGAGGGAAAGGAGGGGGAGGGAGGAGGAGAGAGCAGACAGCAGGGAAATGAGAGGAGGGGGGGGCAGACAGCAGAGAGAAGGGGGGGAAGGAAGAGAGACAGACAGCAGGGAAATGAGAGAGGGGAGGAGAGGAGGGGGAGAGGAGGGAGGACAGACAGACAGCAGGAAATGAGAAGGGGGAGGAGAGGAGGGGGGAGAGAGCAGACAGCAGAAAGAGAAGGGGAGGAGAGAGGGGGAAGGAGAGAGCAGACAGCAGGGAAATGAAGGGGGAGGAGAGGAGGGGAGAGAGACAGACAGCAGGGAAATGGAAGGGGGGAGGAGGAGAGGAGAGAACAGACAGCAGGGAAATGAGAAGGGGGAGGAGAGGAGGGGGAAGGAGAGAGGAGAGCAGACAGCAGGGAAATGAGAAGGGGAGGAGAGGAGGGGGAAGGAGGAACAGACAGCAGGGGAGGGGGAGAGAGGAGGGGAAGGAGAGAGCAGACAGCAGAAATGAGAAGGGGAGGGAAGGAGAGCAGACAGCAGGGGGGAAGGGGAGGAGGAGGGGGAAGGAGAGAGCAGACAGCAGGGAAATGAGAAGGGGGAGGAGAGGAGGGGGAAGGAGAGAACAGACAGCAGGAAATGAGAAGGGGAGAGGAGGGGGGGGAGAGAGCAGACAGCAGGAAATGAGAAGGGGAGGAGAGGAGGAGAGCAGACAGCAGGGAAATGAGAAGGGGAGGAGAGGAGGGGGAAGAGAGAGCAGACAGCAGGGAAATGAGAAGGGAGAGGAGGGGGGGGAAGGAGAGAACAGACAGCAGGGAAATGAGAAGGGGAGGAGAGGAGGGGGAAGGAGAGAACAGAAGCAGGGAAATAAGAAGGGGGAGGAGAGAGGGGGAAGTAGAGAGCAGACAGCAGGGAAATGAGAAGGGGAGGAGAGGAGGAAGGAGAGAGCAGACAGCAGGGAAATGAGAAGGGGAGGAGATGAAGGGGAGAACAGACAGCAGGGGAGAGGAGGAGAGGAGGGGGAAGGAGAGAGCAGACAGCAGGGAAATGAGAAGGGGGAGGAGAGGAGGGGGAAGGAGAGAGCAGACAGCAGGGAAATGAGAAGGGGGAGGAGAGGAGGGGAAGGAGAGAGCAGACAGCAGGGAGAAGGGGGAAGGAGCAGGAGGAATGAGAGGGGGAGAGAGGGGAAGGAGAGAACAGACAGCAGGAAATGATAAGGGGAGGAGAGGAGGAGAGCAGACAGCAGGGAAATGAGAAGGGGGAGGAGAGGAGGGGGAAGGAGAGAGCAGACAGCAGGGAAATGAGAAGGGGAGGAGGAGGGGGAAGGAGAGAACAGACAGCAGACAGCAGGGAAATGAGAAGAACAGGGGAAATGAGAGGAGGGGGAAGGAGGAGAGCAGACAGCAGGGAAAAAGAAGGGGGAGGAGAGGAGGGGAAGGAGAGAGCAGACAGCAGGGAAGCAGGGGAGGGAAAAGGAGAGAAGACAGCAGGAAATGAGAAAGGGGATGAGAGGGGAAGGAGAGAACAGACAGCAGGAAATGATAAGGGGAGGAGAGGAGGAGAGCAGACAGCAGGGAAATGAGAAGGGGAGGAGAGGAGGGGGAAGGAGAGAGCAGACAGCAGGGAAATGAGAAGGGGGAGGAGGAGGGGAAGGAGAGAACAGACAGCAGGGAAATGAGAAGGGGAGGATAGGAGGGGGAAGAGAGAACAGACAGCAGGGAAATGAGAAGGGGGAGGAGAGGAGGAGAGCAGACAGCAGGGAAAAAAAAAGAAGGGGAGGAGAGGAGGGGGAAGGAGAGAACAGACAGCAGGGAAATGAGAAGGGGGAGGAGAGGAGGGGGAAGGAGAGAGCAGACAGCAGGGAAATGAGAAGGGGGAGGAGAGGAGGGGGAAGGAGAGAGCAGACAGCAGGGAAATGAGAAGGGGGGGAGGGGGAGGAGAGCAGACAGCAGGGAAAAAAAGAGGGGGAGGAGAGAGGGGGAAGGAGAGAACAGACAGCAGGGAAATGAGAAGGGGAGGAGAGGAGGGGGAAGGAGAGAGCAGACAGCAGGGAAATGAGAAGGGGAGGAGAGGAGGGGGAAGGAGAGAGCAGACAGCAGGGAAATGAGAAGGGGAGGAGAGGAGGGGGAAGGAGAGAGCAGACAGCAGGGAAATGAGAAGGGGGAGGAGAGGAGGGGGAAGGAGAGAGCAGACAGCAGGGAAATGAGAAGGGGGAGGAGAGGAGGGGGAAGGAGAGAGCAGACAGCAGGGAAATGAGAAGGGGGAGGAGAGGAGGGGGAAGGAGAGAGCAGACAGCAGGGAAATGAGAAGGGGGGGGAGAGGAGGGGGAAGGAGAGAGCAGACAGCAGGGAAATGAGAAGGGGGGAGGAGAGGAGGGGGAAGGGGAGCAGAGCAGGGAAATGAGAAGGGGAGAGAGGAGGGGGAAGGAGAGAGCAGACAGCAGGGAAATGAGAAGGGGGAGGAGAGGAGGGGGAAGGAGAGAGCAGACAGCAGGGAAATGAGAAGGGGGAGGAGAGGAGGGGGAAGGAGAGAGCAGACAGCAGGGAAATGAGAAGGGGAGGAGAGGAGGGGGAAGGAGAGAACAGACAGCAGGGAAATGAGAAGGGGAGGAGAGGAGGGGGAAGGAGAGAGCAGACAGCAGGGAAATGAGAAGGGGTGGAGAGGAGGGGGAAGGAGAGAGCAGACAGCAGGGAAATGAGAAGGGGGAGGAGAGGAGGGGAAGGAGAGAACAGACAGCAGGGAAATGAGAAGGGGAGGAGAGGAGGGGGAAGGAGAGAGCAGACAGCAGGGAAATGAGAAGGGGGAGGAGAGGAGGGGGAAGGAGAGACAGACAGCAGGGAAATGAGAAGGGGGAGGAGAGGAGGGGAAGGAGAGAACAGACAGCAGGGAAATGAGAAGGGGAGGAGAGGAGGGGGAAGGAGAGAGCAGACAGCAGGGAAATGAGAAGGGGAGGAGAGGAGGGGGAAGGAGAGAGCAGACAGCAGGGAAATGAGAAGGGGGTGGAGAGGAGGGGGAAGGAGAGAGCAGACAGCAGGGAAATGAGAAGGGGAGGAGAGGAGGGGGAGAGAGAGCAGACAGCAGGGAAATGAGAAGGGGGATGAGATGAGGGGGAAGGAGAGAACAGACAGCAGGGAAATGATAAGGGGAGGAGAGGAGGAGAGCAGACAGCAGGGAAATGAGAAGGGGAGGAGAGGAGGGGAAGGAGAGAGCAGACAGCAGGGAAATGAGAAGGGGAGGAGGAGGGGGAAGGAGAGAACAGACAGCAGGGAAATGAGAAGGGGGAGGATAGGAGGGGGAAGGAGAGAACAGACAGCAGGGAAATGAGAAGGGGGGAGGAGAGGAGGAGAGCAGACAGCAGGGGGGGGGGAGAGGAGGGGGAAGGAGAGAACAGACAGCAGGGAAATGAGAAGGGGAGGAGAGGAGGGGGAAGGAGAGAGCAGACAGCAGGGAAATGAGAAGGGGAGGAGAGGAGGGGGAAGGAGAGAGCAGACAGCAGGGAAATGAGAACGGGGGGAGGAGAGGAGGGAGCAGACAGCAGGGAAAAGAAGGGGAGGAGAGGAGGGGGAAGGAGAGAACAGACAGCAGGGAAATGAGAAGGGGGAGGAGAGGAGGGGGAAGGAGAGAGCAGACAGCAGGGAAATGAGAAGGGGGAGGAGAGGAGGGGGAAGGAGAGAGCAGACAGCAGGGAAATGAGAAGGGGGAGGAGAGGAGGAGAGCAGACAGCAGGGAAATGAGAAGGGGAGGAGAGGAGGGGGAAGGAGAGAACAGACAGCAGGGAAATGAGAAGGGGGAGGAGAGGAGGGGGAAGGAGAGAGCAGACAGCAGGGAAATGAGAAGGGGGAGGAGAGGAGGGGGAAGGAGAGAGCAGACAGCAGGGAAATGAGAAGGGGGAGGAGAGGAGGGGGAAGGAGAGAACAGACAGCAGGGAAATGAGAAGGGGGAGGAGAGGAGGGGGAAGGAGAGAGCAGACAGCAGGGAAATGAGAAGGGGAGGAGAGGAGGGGGAAGGAGAGAGCAGACAGCAGGGAAATGAGAAGGGGGAGGAGAGGAGGGGGAAGGAGAGAGCAGACAGCAGGGAAATGAGAAGGGGGTGGAGAGGAGGGGGAAGGAGAGAGCAGACAGCAGGGAAATGAGAAGGGGAGGAGAGGAGGGGGAAGGAGAGCGCAGACAGCAGGGAAATGAGAAGGGGGAGGAGAGGAGGGGGAAGGAGAGAGCAGACAGCAGGGAAATGAGAAGGGGAGAGAGAGGGGGAAGGAGAGAGCAGACAGCAGGGAAATGAGAAGGGGGAGGAGAGGAGGGGGAAGGAGAGAGCAGACAGCAGGGAAATGAGAAGGGGGAGGAGAGGAGGGGGAAGGAGAGAACAGACAGCAGGGAAATGAGAAGGGGGAGGAGAGGAGGGGGAAGGAGAGAGCAGACAGCAGGGAAATGAGAAGGGGGTGGAGAGGAGGGGGAAGGAGAGAGCAGACAGCAGGGAAATGAGAAGGGGGAGGAGAGGAGGGGGAAGGAGAGAACAGACAGCAGGGAAATGAGAAGGGGGAGGAGAGGAGGGGGAAGGAGAGAACAGACAGCAGGGAAATGAGAAGGGGGAGGAGAGGAGGGGGAAGGAGAGAGCAGACAGCAGGGAAATGAGAAGGGGGAGGAGAGGAGGGGGAAGGAGAGAACAGACAGCAGGGAAATGAGAAGGGGAGGAGAGGAGGGGGAAGGAGAGAGCAGACAGCAGGGAAATGAGAAGGGGAGGAGAGGAGGGGGAAGGAGAGAGCAGACAGCAGGGGAGAAGGGGTGGAGAGGAGGGGGAAGAAGGCAGACAGCAGGAAATGAGAAGGGGAGAGAGGGGGGAAGGAGAGAGCAGACAGCAGGGAAATGAGAAGGGGGATGAGAGGAGGGGGAAGGAGAGAACAGACAGCAGGGAAATGATAAGGGGGAGGAGAGGAGGAGAGCAGACAGCAGGGAAATGAGAAGGGGAGGAGAGGAGGGGGAAGGAGAGAGCAGACAGCAGGGAAATGAGAAGGGGAGGAGGAGGGGGAAGGAGAGAACAGACAGCAGGGAAATGAGAAGGGGGAGGATAGGAGGGGGAAGGAGAGAACAGACAGCAGGAAATGAGAAGGGGGAGGAGAGGAGAGAGCAGACAGCAGGGAAAAAGAAGGGGGAGGAGAGGAGGGGGAAGGAGAGAACAGACAGCAGGGAAATGAGAAGGGGGAGGAGAGGAGGGGGAAGGAGAGAGCAGACAGCAGGGAAATGAGAAGGGGGAGGAGAGGAGGGGGAAGGAGAGAGCAGACAGCAGGGAAATGAGAAGGGGGAGGAGAGGAGGAGAGCAGACAGCAGGGAAAAAAGAAGGGGAGGAGAGAGGGGAAGGAGAGAACAGACAGCAGGGAAATGAGAAGGGGGGGAGGAGAGGAGGGGGAAGGAGAGAGCAGACAGCAGGGAAATGAGAAGGGGGAGGAAGGGGGAAGGAGAGCAGACAGCAGGGAAATGAGAAGGGGAGGAGAGGAGGGGGAAGGAGAGAACAGACAGCAGGGAAATGAGAAGGGGAGGAGAGGAGGGGGAAGGAGAGAGCAGACAGCAGGGAAATGAGAAGGGGAGGAGAGGAGGGGGAAGGAGAGAGCAGACAGCAGGAAAATGAGAAGGGGGAGGAGAGGAGGGGGAAGGAGAGAGCAGACAGCAGGAAATGAGAAGGGGGTGGAGAGGAGGGGGAAGGAGAGAGCAGACAGAGGGAAAATGAGAAGGGGGAGGAGAGGAGGGGGAAGGAGAGAGCAGACAGCAGGGAAATGAGAAGGGGGAGGAGAGGAGGAGAGCAGACAGCAGGGGAGAAGGGGAGGAGAGGAGGGGGAAGGAGAGACAGACAGGAAATGAGAAGGGGGAGGAGGAGGGGGAAGGAGAGAACAGACAGCAGGGAAATGAGAAGGGGAGGATAGGAGGGGGAAGGAGAGAACAGACAGCAGGGAAATGAGAAGGGGAGAAGGAGGAGAGCAGACAGCAGGAAAAAAAGAAGGGGGAGGAGAGGAGGGGGAAGGAGAGAACAGACAGCAGGGAAATGAGAAGGGGGAGGAGAGGAGGGGGAAGGAGAGAGCAGACAGCAGGGAAATGAGAAGGGGGAGGAGAGGAGGGGGAAGGAGAGAGCAGACAGCAGGGAAATGAGAAGGGGGAGGAGAGGAGGAGAGCAGACAGCAGGGAAAAAGAAGGGGAGGAGAGGAGGGGGAAGGAGAGAACAGACAGCAGGGAAATGAGAAGGGGGAGGAGAGGAGGGGGAAGGAGAGAGCAGACAGCAGGGAAATGAGAAGGGGAGGAGAGGGGGGAAGGAGAGAGCAGACAGCAGGGAAATGAGAAGGGGAGGAGAGGAGGGGGAAGGAGAGAACAGACAGCAGGGAAATGAGAAGGGGGAGGAGAGGAGGGGGAAGAGCAGACAGCAGGGGAGAAGGGGGAGGAGAGGAGGGGGAAGGAGAGAGCAGACAGCAGGGAAATGAGAAGGGGAGGAGAGGGGGGAAGGAGAGAGCAGACAGCAGGGAAATGAGAAGGGTGGAGAGGAGGGGGAAGGGAGAGCAGACAGCAGGGAAATGAGAAGGGGAGGAGAGGAGGGGGAAGGAGAGAGCAGACAGCAGGGAAATGAGAAGGGGAGGAGAGGAGGGGGAAGGAGAGAGCAGACAGCAGGGAAATGAGAAGGGGGAGGAGAGGAGGGGGAAGGAGAGAGCAGACAGCAGGGAAATGAGAAGGGGAGGAGAGGAGGGGGAAGGAGAGAGCAGACAGCAGGGAAATGAGAAGGGGAGGAGAGGAGGGGAAGGAGAGAACAGACAGCAGGGAAATGAGAAGGGGGAGGAGAGGAGGGGGAAGGAGAGAGCAGACAGCAGGGAAATGAGAAGGGGGTGGAGAGGAGGGGGAAGGAGAGAGCAGACAGCAGGGAAATGAGAAGGGGGAGGAGAGGAGGGGGAAGGAGAGAACAGACAGCAGGGAAATGAGAAGGGGGAGGAGAGGAGGGGGAAGGAGAGAGCAGACAGCAGGGAAATGAGAAGGGGGAGGAGAGGAGGGGGAAGGAGAGAGCAGACAGCAGGGAAATGAGAAGGGGGAGGAGAGGAGGGGGAAGGAGAGAACAGACAGCAGGGAAATGAGAAGGGGGAGGAGAGGAGGGGGAAGGAGAGAGCAGACAGCAGGGAAATGAGAAGAGGGAGGAGAGGAGGGGGAAGGAGAGAGCAGACAGCAGGGAAATGAGAAGGGGGTGGAGAGGAGGGGGAAGGAGAGAGCAGACAGCAGGAAATGAGAAGGGGAGGAGAGGAGGGGGAAGGAGAGAGCAGACAGCAGGGAAATGAGAAGGGGGAGGAGAGGAGGGGGAAGGAGAGAGCAGACAGCAGGGAAATGAGAAGGGGAGGAGAGGAGGGGGAAGGAGAGAGCAGACAGCAGGGAAATGAGAAGGGGAGGAGAGGAGGAGAGCAGACAGCAGGGAAATGAGAAGGGGGAGGAGAGGAGGAGAGCAGACAGCAGGGAAAAAGAAGAGGGAGGAGAGGAGGGGGAAGGAGAGAACAGACAGCAGGGAAATGAGAAGGGGAGGAGAGGAGGGGGAAGGAGAGAACAGACAGAAGGGAAATGAGAAGGGGGAGGAGAGGAGGAGAGCAGACAGCAGGGAAATGAGAAGGGGGAGGAGAGGAGGGGGAAGGAGAGAGCAGACAGCAGGGAAATGAGAAGGGGGAGGAGAGGAGGAGAGGGGAAAAAGAAGCGGGAGGAGAGGAGGGGGAAGGAGAGAGCAGACAGCAGGGAAATGAGAAGGGGGATGAGAGGAGGGGGAAGGAGAGAGCAGACAGCAGGGAAATGAGAAGGGGGTGGAGAGGAGGGGGAAGGAGAGAACAGACAGCAGGGAAATGAGAAGGGGGAGGAGAGGAGGGGGAAGGAGAGAGCAGACAGCAGGGAAATGAGAAGGGGGAGGAGAGGAGGGGGAAGGAGAGAGCAGACAGCAGGGAAATGAGAAGGGGGAGGAGAGGAGGGGGAAGGAGAGAGCAGACAGCAGGGAAATGAGAAGGGGAGGAGAGGAGGGGGAAGGAGAGAGCAGACAGCAGGAAATGAGAAGGGGGAGGAGAGGAGGGGGAAGGAGAGAGCAGACAGCAGGGAAATGAGAAGGGGTGGAGAGGAGGGGGAAGGAGAGAGCAGACAGCAGGGAAATGAGAAGGGGAGGAGAGGAGGGGAAGGAGAGAGCAGACAGCAGGGAAATGAGAAGGGGGAGGAGAGAGGGGGAAGGAGAGAGCAGACAGCAGGGAAATGAGAAGGGGGAGGAGAGGAGGGGAAGGAGAGAGCAGACAGCAGGAAATGAGAAGGGGGTGGAGAGGAGGGGGAAGGAGAGAGCAGACAGCAGGGAAATGAGAAGGGGGAGGAGAGGAGGGGAAGGAGAGAGCAGACAGCAGGGAAATGAGAAGGGGAGGAGAGGAGGGGGAAGGAGAGAGCAGACAGCAGGGAAATGAGAAGGGGGAGGAGAGGAGGGGGAAGGAGAGGGGAGACAGCAGGGGAAGGAGAAGGGGGAGGCGAGGAGGGGGAAGGAGAGAGCGGACAGCAGGGAAATGAGAAGGGGGAGGAGAGGAGGAGGAGAGCAGACAGCAGGGAAATGAGAAGGGGTGGAGAGGAGGGGGAAGGAGAGAACAGACAGCAGGGAAATGAGAAGGGGAGGAGAGGAGGGGGAAGGAGAGAGCAGACAGCAGGGGAAATGAGAAGGGGAAGGAGGAGAGGAGGGGGAAGGAGAGAGCAGACAGCAGGGAAATGAGAAGGGGGATGAGAGGAGTGGGAAGGAGAGAGCAGACAGCAGGGAAATGAGAAGGGGGAGGAGAGGAGGGGGAAGGAGAGAGCAGACAGCAGGGAAATGAGAAGGGGGTGGAGAGGAGGGGGAAGGAGAGAGCAGACAGAGGGAAATGAGAAGGGGGAGGAGAGGAGGGGGAAGGAGAGAGCAGACAGCAGGGAAATGAGAAGGGGGTGGAGAGGAGGGGGAAGGAGAGAGCAGACAGCAGGGAAATGAGAAGGGGGAGGAGAGGAGGGGGAAGGAGAGAACAGACAGCAGGGAAATGAGAAGGGGGAGGAGAGGAGGGGGAAGGAGAGAGCAGACAGCAGGGAAATGAGAAGGGGGTGGAGAGGAGGGGGAAGGAGAGAGCAGACAGCAGGGAAATGAGAAGGGGGAGGAGAGGAGGAGAGCAGACAGCAGGGAAAAAAGAAGGGGGAGGAGAGGAGGGGGAAGGAGAGAGCAGACAGCAGGGAAATGAGAAGGGGGAGGAGAGGAGGGGGAAGGAGACAGCCTAGTGCTTAGAGTGTAGGGACGGCAGGTAGCCTAGTGGTTAGAGTGTAGGGACGGCAGGTAGCCTAGTGGTTGGAGTGTAGGGACGGCAGGTAGCCTAGTGGTTGGAGTGTAGGGACGGCAGGTAGCCTAGTGGTTAGAGTGTAGAGACGGCAGGTAGCCTTGTGGTTAGAGTGTAGGGACGGCAGGTAGCCTATTGGTTAGAGTGTAAGGACGGCAGGTAGCCTAGTGGTTAGAGTGTAGAGACGGCAGGTAGCCTAGTGGTTAGAGTGTAGGGACGGCAGGTAGCCTGGTGGATAGAGTGTAGGGACGGCAGGTAGCCTAGTGGTTAGAGTGTAGGGACGGCAGGTAGCCTAGTGGTTAGAGTGTAGGGACGGCAGGTAGCCTGGTGGTTAGAGTGTAGGGACGGCAGGTAGCCTAGTGGTTAGAGTGTAGGGACGGCAGGTAGCCTGGTGGTTAGAGTGTAGCGACGGCAGGTAGCCTAGTGGTTAGAGTGTAGGGACGGCAGGTAGCCTACATTTTATCAGCATATCGATTGCGCAACCAGGGGTGGTAAAACCTTGGATCATTGTTACTCTAACTTCCGCGACGCATATAAGGCCCTGCCCCGCCCCCCTTTCGGAAAAGCTGACCACGACTCCATTTTGTTGATCCCTGCCTACAGACAGAAACTTAAACAAGAGGCTCCCACGCTGAGGTCTGTCCAATGCTGGTCCGACCAAGCTGACTCCACACTCCAAGACTGCTTCCATCACGTGGACTGGGACATGTTTCGTATTGCGTCAGATAAAAATATTGACGAATACGCTGATTCGGTGTGCGAGTTCATTAGAACGTGCGTTGAAGATGTCGTTCCCATAGCAACGATAAAAACATTCCCTAACCAGAAACCGTGGATTGATGGCAGCATTCGCGTGAAAATGAAAGCGCGAAACACTGCTTTTAATCAGGGCAAGGTGTCTGGTAACATGACCGAATATAAACAATGCAGCTATTCCCTCCGCAAGGCTATTAAACAAGCTAAGCGTCAGTACAGAGACAAAGTAGAATCTCAATTCAACGGCTCAGACACAAGAGGCATGTGGCAGGGTCTACAGTCAATCACGGACTACAAGAAGAAACCCAGCCCAGTCACGGACCAGGATGTCTTGCTCGCAGGCAGACTAAATAACTTTTTTGCCCGCTTTGAGGACAATACAGTGCCACTGACACGGCCTGCAATGAAACATGCGGTCTCTCCTTCACTGCAGCCGAGGTGAGTAAGACATTTAAACGTGTTAACCCTCGCAAGGCTGCAGGCCCAGACGGCATCCCCAGCCGCGCCCTCAGAGCATGCGCAGACCAGCTGTGTTTACGGACATATTCAATCAATCAATCCCTATACCAGTCTGCTGTTCCCACATGCTTCAAGAGGGCCACCATTGTTCCTGTTCCCAAGAAAGCTAAGGTAACTGAGCTAAACGACTACCGCCCCGTAGCACTCACTTCCGTCATCATGAAGTGCTTTGAGAGACTAGTCAAGGACCATATCACCTCCACCCAACCTGACACCCTAGACCCACTCCAATTTGCTTAGCGTCCAAATTGGTCCACAGACGATGCAATCTCAACCACACTGCACACTGCCCTAACCCACATGGACAAGAGGAATACCTATGTGAGAATGCTGTTCATCGACTACAGCTCGGCATTCAACACCATAGTACCCTCCAAGCTCGTCATCAAGCTCGAGACCCTGGGTCTCGACCCCGCCCTGTGCAACTGGGTACTGGACTTCCTGACGGGCCGCCCCCAGGTGGTGAGGGTAGGCAACAACATCTCCTCCCCGCTGATCCTCAACACGGGGGCCCCACAAGGGTGCGTTCTGAGCCCTCTCCTGTACTCCCTGCCACGCACGCCTCCAACTCAATCATCAAGTTTGCGGACGACACAACAGTGGTAGGCTTGATTACCAACAATGACGAGACGGCCTCCAGGGAGGAGGTGAGGGCCCTCGGAGTGTGGTGTCAGGAAAATAACCTCACACTCAACGGCAACAAAACTAAGGAGATGATTGTGGACTTCTGGAAACAGCAGAGGGAACACCCCCCTATCCACATCGATGGAACAGTAGACAAACTGAATTGGTCCACCCACACAGACAGCATCGTGAAGAAGGCGCAGCAGCGCCTCTTCAACCTCAGGAGGCTGAAGAAATTTGGCTTGTCACCAAAAGCAGTCACAAACTTCTACAGATGCACAATCGAGAGCATCCTGGCGGGCTGTATCACCGCCTGGTACGGCAACTGCTCCGCCCACAACCGTAAGGCTCTCCAGAGGGTAGTGAGGTCTGCACAACGCATCACCGGGGGCAAACTACCTGCCCTCCAGGACACCTACACCACCCGATGTTACAGGAAGGCCATAAAGATCATCAAGGACAACAACCACCCGAGCCACTGCCTGTTCACCCCGCTATCATCCAGAAGGCGAGGTCAGTACAGGTGCATCAAAGCTGGGACCGAGAGACTGAAAAACAGCTACTATCTCAAGGCCATCAGACTGTTAAACAGCCACCACTAACATTGAGTGGCTGCTGCCCACACACTGACTCAACTCCAGCCACTTTAATAATGGGAATTGATGGGAAATGATGTAAAATATATTACTAGCCACTTTAAACAATGCTACCTAATATAATGTTTACATACCCTACATTATTCATCTCATATGTATACGTATATACTCTATATCATCTACTGCATCTTTATGTAATACATGTATCACTAGCCACTTTAACTATGCCACTTTGTTTACATACTCATCTCATATGTATATACTGTACTCGATACCATCTACTGTACCTTGCCTATGCCGCTCTGTACCATCACTCATTCATATATCTTTATGTACATATTCTTTATCCCCCTACACTTGTGTGTATAAGACAGTCGTTTTGGAATTGTTAGTTAGATTACTTGTTGGTTATTACTGCATTGTCGGAACTAGAAGCACAAGCATTTCGCTACACTCGCATTAACATCTGCTAACCATGTGTATGTGACAAATAAAATTTGATTTGATTTGATAGGTCTGTAGCAGAGTGGCTCCACCTTTGAAGAGGGGGATGACCGTGGCAGCTTTCCAATCTTTGGGGATCTCAGACAATACGAAAGAGAGGTTGAACAGGCTAGTAATAAGGGTTGCAACAATTTCGGCTGATAATTTTAGAAAGAGAGGGTCCAGATTGTCTAGCCCGGCTGACTTGTAGGGTTCCAGATTTTGCAGCTCTTTCAGAACATCAGCTATCTGTATTTGGGTGAAGGAGACATGGGGAGGCTTGGCAAGTTGCTGTGGGGGGCGCAGGGCTGTTGACCGGGGTAAGGGTAGCCAGGTGGAAAGCATGCTGAGGGGCAATATAGTCAATATACTCAGCAGCATGGGGATGAGGTGCCTTAGACCACTGCACCACTTGGGAGGCCAGCAGAAGGCATTTCTTTGTGCACTACGTCATCACACACAGACCTTTATTCCCATCAAGTCAATTTGATGGAAAAGGGAAAGGGGGATACCAAGTCAGTTGTACAACTGAATGCCTTCAACTGAAATGTGTCTTCCACATTTAACCCAACCCCTCTTAAATCGACAACCACGTCTTCGGCACCCGGGGAACAGTGGGTTAACTTCCTTGCTCAGTGGCAGAGCAACAGATTTTTTACCTTGTCAGCTCGAGGATTTGATCCAGCAACCTATCGGTTACTGGCCCAATATCTGATGGGATAATGCGCATATTGTTTTTATGTGGATTTTAGAATATTCACCTGAAAATCTATTGCCAATTGGACGGAAACCTGACTATGGATTTAAGGAGGGGTGATTCTGCTCTTTCCTTTCCCTGGGATGTGGCAGAATAGGTCACTGGCAACTGAGTGGGTGGCCAAGCACTGCTGCAGAGGCCATACATCAGATCACTGACATGTTTCAGGAGCTGTAAAGACAGACTAATCATGATTAACCAATACCTAAGGTCTTCACTAAATTAGACTTAGCAAGTATATTGACTATATTGCCCCTCAGCAATCAGGCAGACAGACGGACGGAGAGAGACAGACAGTGAAATAGATAACTTCTGCACTCATTCCCTTTGTTGTCTCTTCCATCCAAACTAGAAGATTCCTGCAACAAAATATAATCTAGCGTCTAGAGGCAGTTGAGAGGTGTAACGTTTGAATGTGTGTTGGGGGGAGCAGGGTAGGCTAAATCTACTGTATTGTCAAATACAAAACACACAAAAATACAAGGATCCAGATGAATCAAGACAGATTTCACATATGTCTCTCTCTCTCTCTCTCTCACTCACACACACACACACACCTTATCTTTTTTACATTTTTATTATTTTGGTTAGGTCAGGGTGTGACGAGGGTGGTATGTGTGTTTTTGTCTTGTCTAGTGTTTTTTGTATATCTATGGGGTTTTGGTATGTCTAGGTAAATGTAGGTCTATGGTGGCCTGAATTGGTTCCCAATCAGAGGCAGCTGTTTATAGTTGTCTCTGATTGGGGATCCTATTTAGGTTGCCATGTTCCATGTTGGTTTTGTGGGTTATTGTCTGCGTGTAGTTTCCTGTCAACACTCATGTTATATAGCATCACGGTCATTTTGTTTCTTTGTTAAGTGTTCTTTGTTTAATAAAGAACAATGTCTCATCAATACGACGACCGTGACAGAATAAACCACCAAACCAGGACCAAGCAGCGTGAAAAGGAGGAACAGCGCTTAATGGGGAGATGGACCTGGGAGGAGATATTAGATGGAGCAGGACCCTGGACACAGCCGGAGGAGTATCACCGTCCTAAGGAGGAGTTACCCCAGTCAAGGCAGCGGAATGGCGATACTATGAGGAGAAATACCGGAGAATAGAGGAACAGCGACGATATGAAGGTGCACGGAAGCCCGAGAGGCAGCCTCAAATGTTTTGGTAGGAGTCAGGTAGGAGACCTGAGCCAACTCCTGTGCTTACTGTGGGGAGCGTGTTACTGGTCAGGCACTGTTTTATGCGGTAGAGCGCACGGTTTCTCCAGTTTGCTATTCTAGCCCGGTGTGCTCTATTCCAGCTCCTCGCATTGAATGGGCAGAATGGGCATCCAGCTAGGAAGCAGGGTGCTGGCTCAGCACCTTCTGGTTTCCAGTATACCTCTTTGGACCAGGATATCACTGCTTGTGTCAGTTACTTGATGTGGAATAGAGTTCCATGTAGTCATGGCTCTATGTAGTACTGTGTGCCTCCCATAGTCTGTTCTGGACTTGGGGACTGTGAAGAGACCTCTGGCATGTCTTGTGGGGTATGCATGGGTGTTCGAGCTGTGCACCAGTTGTTCAGACAGCTTGGTGCATTCAACATGTCAATACCTTTCATAAATACAAGTAGTGATGAAGTCTATCTCTCCTCCACTTTGAGCCAGGAGAGATTGACATGCATATTATTAATATTAGCTCTCCCTGTCCATCCAAGGGCCAGCCGTGCTGTCCTGTTCTGAGAAATTGCAATTGGTTAAGTCCTCTTTTGTGGCACCTGACCACATGACTGAACAGTAGTCCATGTGTGACAAAACTAGTGCCTGTCGGACCTGCCTTCTTGATAGTGTTAACTTTATTATGGACATACTTCTCCCCATCTTCGCTACTGTCAAAACTTAATGTTTTAACCATGATGGAGCCGAGTTGGACTTTTTTCCCAAAATGTCATTTAAGATGCTCCAAAGCTTTTTACTATCATTCTTTATTGAATTTCTTTGTTTCATATAGTGTAGTTTCTTCTTCTTTTAATTCAGTTTAGTCATGATTTCTCAATTTGCAATATAGGTTTGTCAATCGGTTGTGCAGCCAGGCTTACTTGCCATTCCTTTTGCCTCATCCCTCTCGACCATACCATTTTTCAATTCCTCAATCCACAGGGATTTAACAGTTTTTACAGTCATTTTCTTAATGGGTGTGTGCTTGTTAGTAACTGGAATAAGTAGTTTCATAAATGTGTCAAGTGCAGCGTCTGGTTGCTCCTCATTACACACTACAGACCAGCAAATATTCTTTACTCAACATATGAATCACTACAAAACGTATTGTATGACCTCTTAAACACTATATTAGGCCCAGCCTTTGGAACTTTGGTTTTCCTAGATATGGCTACTATACTGTGATCACGACATCTGATGGATCTGGATACTGCTTTTAAACACATATCCGCAGCGTTAGTAAAGATGTGATCAATACATGATTTCATTCCTGTGCTGTTTGTATAGACCCTGGTCGGTTGAATGATAACATTTACATTACATTTACATTTAAGTCATTTAGCAGACGCTCTTATCCAGAGCGACTTACAAATTGGTGCATTCACCTTATGACATCCAGTGGAACAGCCACTTTACAATAGTGCATCTAAATCTTTTAAGGGGGAGAAGGATTACTTTATCCTATCCTAGGTATTCCTTAAAGAGGTGGGGTTTCAGGTGTCTCCGGAAGGTGGTGATTGACTCCGCTGTCCTGGCGTCGTGAGGGAGTGTGTTCCACCATTGGGGAGCCAGAGCAGCGAACAGTTTTGACTGGGCTGAGAGGGAACTGTACTTCCTCAGTGGTAGGGAGGCGAGCAGGCCAGAGGTGAATGAACGCAGTGCCCTTGTTTGGGTGTAAGGCCTGATCAGAGCCTGGAGGTACTGAGGTGCCGTTCCCCTCACAGCTCCGTAGGCAAGCACCATGGTCTTGTAGCGGATGCGAGCTTCAACTGGAAGCCAGTGGAGAGAGCGGAGGAGCGGGGTGACGTGAGAGAACTTGGGAAGGTTGAACACCAGACGGGCTGCGGCGTTCTGGATGAGTTGTAGGGGTTTAATGGCACAGGCAGGGAGCCCAGCCAACAGCGAGTTGCAGTAATCCAGACGGGAGATGACAAGTGCCTGGATTAGGACCTGCGCCGCTTCCTGTGTGAGGCAGGGTCGTACTCTGCGGATGTTGTAGAGCATGAACCTACAGGAACGGGCCACCGCCTTGATGTTAGTTGAGAACGACAGGGTGTTGTCCAGGATCACGCCAAGGTTCTTAACGCTCTGGGAGGAGGACACAATGGAGTTGTCAACCGTGATGGCGAGATCATGGAACGGGCAGAGTCCTTCCCCGGGAGGAAGAGCAGCTCCGTCTTGCCGAGGTTCAGCTTGAGGTGGTGATCCGTCATCCACACTGATATGTCTGCCAGACATGCAGAGATGCGATTCGCCACCTGGTCATCAGAAGGGGGAAAGGAGAAGATTAATTGTGTGTCGTCTGCATAGCAATGATAGGAGAGACCATGTGAGGTTATGACAGAGCCAAGTGACTTGGTGTATAGCGAGAATAGGAGAGGGCCTAGAACAGAGCCCTGGGGGACACCAGTGGTGAGAGCGCGTGGTGAGGAGACAGATTCTCGCCACGCCACCTGGTAGGAGCGACCTGTCAGGTAGGACGCAATCCAAGCGTGGGCCGCGCCGGAGATGCCCAACTCGGAGAGGGTGGAGAGGAGGATCTGATGGTTCACAGTATCGAAGGCAGCCGATAGGTCTAGAAGGATGAGAGCAGAGGAGAGAGAGTTAGCTTTAGCAGTGCGGAGCGCCTCCGTGATACAGAGAAGAGCAGTCTCAGTTGAATGACTAGTCTTGAAACCTGACTGATTTGGATCAAGAAGGTCATTCTGAGAGAGATAGCGGGAGAGCTGGCCAAGGACGGCACGTTCAAGAGTTTTGGAGAGAAAAGAAAGAAGGGATACTGGTCTGTAGTTGTTGACATCGGAGGGATCGAGTGTAGGTTTTTTCAGAAGGGTGCAACTCTCGCTCTCTTGAAGACGGAAGGGACGTAGCCAGCGGTCAGGGATGAGTTGATGAGCGAGGTGAGGTAAGGGAGAAGGTCTCCGGAAATGGTCTGGAGAAGAGAGGAGGGGATAGGGTCGAGCGGGCAGGTTGTTGGGCGGCCGGCCGTCACAAGACGCGAGATTTCATCTGGAGAGAGAGGGGAGAAAGAGGTCAGAGCACAGGGTAGGGCAGTGTGAGCAGAACCAGCGGTGTCGTTTGACTTAGCAAACGAGGATCGGATGTCGTCGACCTTCTTTTCAAAATGGTTGACGAAGTCATCTGCAGAGAGGGAGGAGGGGGGAGGGGGAGGAGGATTCAGGAGGGAGGAGAAGGTGGCAAAGAGCTTCCTAGGGTTAGAGGCAGATGCTTGGAATTTAGAGTGGTAGAAAGTGGCTTTAGCAGCAGAGACAGAGGAGGAAAATGTAGAGAGGAGGGAGCGAAAGGATGCCAGGTCCGCAGGGAGGCGAGTTTTCCTCCATTTCCGCTCGGCTGCCCGGAGCCCTGTTCTGTGAGCTCGCAATGAGTCGTCGAGCCACGTAACCTGAACCAGGTTGCAGGTACTGGTTACAGTTTGAAGCTTTTTCTTGAGTGGACAGCTTGATGAAAGCCAGTCAATATTTAAATCACCCAGATAATATACCTCTGTTGCTATCACAGACATTATCAAGCATTTCACACGTTATCTAGATACTGACTGTTAGCACTTGGTCTATAGCAGCTTCCCACCAGAACGGGCTTTAGGTGAGGCAGATGAACCTGAAGCCATATTACTTCAACAGTATTTAACATGAGATCCTCTCTAATCTTTACAGGAATGTGATTCTGAATATAAACAGCAACACCACCTTTTCTGTAGATCTTATAACCATGTATTGCTACCACTGTATCAAAGGTATTATCTAAGTGAGTTTCAGAGATATAATATGAATGTCATCTGTTACTAACAAATTATTGATTTCATGAACCTAGTTTCTTCAGCTACATATGTTAATGTGGGCTATTTTGAGCACTTCTTCTGGGATACTTGTTTTTATTGCTTTACTGGGAATCTCAGCAGCAGTAGATGTGCTCATGTTCTTTATGTTAGTGCAGGGTGAGCTGCACACAGTGGACGTCCTACTAGGGCACACCGGCTTAGTGCTAACAGTATAAATCTGGCTCATAGACACATTATTACTGTATACAATAACTGTAGGATCAGCAGAGGAATTCAGGGCAGTTAGAGGTACATACATTAGGTTACTTACATTGTCTACCAACACTCTGGTGTAATGTACATTTACTGAAGCATTATGCCAACTCTGTCACAATGTTAAGGTTTAACTGAGCTGGGATTGGGTCATAAGTCATTGTCTCAACGCAGCCTTATAATGCTGTGAAAGGACCCAGGAACTCAAATGATTTGGGTGGATCTCATCCTCATAAAACATTATGTTAAGTGTTAAGGCTTTAAGGGAAAATAGTCATATTATCAGGGTCAAATTCAGGGACAATAATTTTGACTAATTACTGATGAAAATAAATGTAATAAAAATAGGTCCCAGGCCTATGTTATTTTGAAAACCTATTTAGTTGTGTCACGGATCCCTCCAGTACTGTTGCTCTTTCTGTGCACCAGTTTCAGAGGTCTACGGTCACCGGCCACTAGGAACTGAACTGTCATTACACACACCTGGTCCCCATATTCTCCCCTGATTAGTAATTGTATAAGTGTGCCCTTTGTTCACCATTGTCTGGTTAATTACTGTTCCAATGTCCGTTGGTCGTGTGAGTACTTATGCTTGATTGTTTTGGCTTTCGTGCTGCTTGTATTGTGCGCTTGTGTTTTTGGGTCTCGCCCCGTGTTATTTATTCAAGGTACTCCCCGCTCTTTTGTTTGGGTTTAAACCCTGTGTTTTGTATACGTGTTTGTTTGGTCTTCGTCCCTTTACTGTAATTTCGCTGTAATTTGGGTAGTGATTTAAAAAGAAAAAACTAAGCATTGCTGATCCTTTATGCCAACATGACAAGGTGGTCCAAATAGAACATCAAAACTGCATTGCTGATCCTTTATACCAACATGACAAGGTGGTCCAAATAGAACATCAAAACTGCATTGCTGATCCTTTATGCCAACATGACAAGGTGGTCCAAATAGAACATCAAAACTGCATTGCTGATCCTTTATACCAACATGACAAGGTGGTCCAAATAGAACATCAAAACTGCATTGCTGATCCTTTATACCAACATGACAAGGTGGTCCAAATAGAACATCAAAACTGCATTGCTGATCCTTTATGCCAACATGACAAGGTGGTCCAAATAGAACATCAAAACTGCATTGCTGATCCTTTATACCAACATGACAAGGTGGTCCAAATAGAACATCAAAACGGCATTGCTGATCCTTTATACCAACATGACAAGGTGGTCCAAATAGAACATCAAAACTGCATTCAGTGGAACAGAAGAACATTTGCAGCACAATGAACACTGCAATTAGCTAACAGACAGGATTACCATTAGAAGCCAACACAGCCAACTACCAGATGGCATTAATTAAACAACCATTAGTTTTCTGCATTTTAACAGCAGTGAATTTTTGTATGGGTATCCTGTGTTATTTTCTATGTTTATCTTACATGCTGGCAGCCAAGAACACATGTTATGGAAGTGAATGTGCACTTTTCAAGTGGGTGGACAGCAACTATGAAAAACATAGTCATAGCCTGTAGTAAAATCAAAAGCATTATAGCATCGGTGATACTCTTTGGGACCATGCCTGATCGCTATAAAACCTCAGACTGTCACAAATTGTAGTTTTTAATGACCTAGCAAATTCAATGACTTGGATGTGAACTACACAGAGTACTTCGAACATTAGGAACACCTTCCTAATATTGAGTTGCACCCTACCTTTTGCCCTCGTAACAGCCTCAATTTGTTGAGGCTTGGACTCTACAAGGGGTCGAAGCGTTGAACAGGGATGCAAGCCCATGTTGACTCCTATGCTTCCTTCCCACAGTTGTGTCAAGTTGGCTGGATGTCCATTGGATGGTGGAACATTCTTGATACACATGGGGAAACTGTTGAGCGTGAAAAATCCAACAGCATTACAGTTCTTGACAAACCGGTGCATTTGACTCCTATTCATTATCACACCGTACATTCATGAGCACAACATTTCTGAACCAGTCTCGAAACCATCCTGGCCCATCAGAAGCACCAGCCCCGACAGTAGATCCACTTACAGGTACATCCATGATCCATCAGTCTGACAGTAGGTCCACTTACTACAGGTACATCCATGATCCATCAGTCTGACAGTAGGTCCACTTACTACAGGTACATCCATGATCCATCAGTCTGACAGTAGGTTCACTTACTACAGGTACATCCATGATCCATCAGTCTGACAGTAGGTTCACTTACTACAGGTACATCCATGATCCATCAGTCTGACAGTAGGTCCACTTACTACAGGTACATCCATGATCCATCAGTCTGACAGTAGGTTCACTTACTACAGGTACATCCATGATCCATCAGTCTGACAGTAGGTCCACTTACTACAGGTACATCCATGATCCATCAGTCTGACAGTAGGTTCACTTACTACAGGTACATCCATGATCCATCAGTCTGACAGTAGGTTCACTTACTACAGGTACATCCATGATCCATCAGTCTGACAGTAGGTCCACTTACTACAGGTACATCCATGATCCATCAGTCTGACAGTAGGTTCACTTACTACAGGTACATCCATGATCCATCAGTCTGACAGTAGGTTCACTTACTACAGGTACATCCATGATCCATCAGTCTGACAGTAGGTCCACTTACAGGTACATCCATGATCCATCAGTCTGACAGTAGGTCCACTTACTACAGGTACATCCATGATCCATCAGTCTGACAGTAGGTCCACTTACTACAGGTACATCCATGATCCATCAGTCTGACAGTAGGTCCACTTACTACAGGTACATCCATTATCCATCAGTCTGACAGTAGGTCCACTTACTACAGGTACATCCATGATCCATCAGTCTGCACTGTAGTTCTACCAATCTGTTTTCCAGCCTCTGCATATGATACATCATGACTGATCCTGTATCTCTGAGCCTCTCTAGCCTCTCTGTAGTTGGCATCCACCAAAAGCTGCTCTGTGTTTTGCCCCATAACCTTCAGATTGCTTCCACATTCACCATAATCATGTTCCCCTCCACACTTGGCACATCTTGTCTTTCCTTTACTCTGAGAAGCTACATGTACCATTCTTTAGGTATTTAAAACACCACAGTGCATATGGGACAAATTCTCTAACATTGAAACTAAGGAAGACTTTCTCAAACCTCGGCATCGCTGATAAGCTTTCACTTGTTTGACCCTCTTTCCTACTGATTAACCTTTTGGCCTCAATCACTCTGCCTTCCTTCCCATTCTCTTTAATATCAACTGTGGACGTAGATATTGGGACCCCAGTGAAGACCCCTCAATCTAGCATTATCACCAGGGACATGGCTTTTAATCCTCTTCCCATTAAGCTTTTCCACTTTCAGAATCTCCTCTTGCTGAGCCTGTCTACCACACAATGTTAACAATCTACCATTTCCAATGAGACAAGCTCAATTCACTTCACCGACCTCTTTCTCTATGTGTAACGGATGTGAAACGGCTAGCTTAGTTAGCGGTGTGCGCTAAATAGCGTTTCAATCGGTTACGTCACTTGCTCTGAGACCTTGAAGTAGTAGTTCCCCTTGCTCTGCAAGAGCCTCGGCTTTTGTGGAGCGATGGGTAACGATGCTTCGAGGGTGACTGTTGTGTGCAGAAGGTCCCTGGTTCGCGCCCGGGTATGGGCGAGGGGACGGTTTAAAGTTATACTGTTACATTGATGCTGTTGACCCGGATTACTGGTTGCTGCGGAAAAAGGAGGAAGGTCAAAAGGGGGGTGAGTGTAACGGATGTGAAACGGCTAGCTTAGTTAGCGGTGTGCGCTAAATAGCGTTTCAATCGGTTACGTCACTTGCTCTGAGACCTTGAAGTAGTAGTTCCCCTTGCTCTGCAAGAGCCGCGGCTTTTGTGGAGCGATGGGTAACGATGCTTCGAGGGTGACTGTTGTCGTTGTGTGCAGAAGGTCCCTGGTTCGCGCCCGGGTATGGGCGAGGGGACGGTTTAAAATTATACTGTTACATATGGCATTAGTTAGTTGGATAGGGTGTGAGGCCCTGTGGTCTCATCAAACACCACTTTCCACTCCAACACATCACTACTATTGCTTTCTACCTACCCTCTACCCTCTAGTGGTGTGGGGGCTGTGCTTTGGCAAAGTGGGTGGGGTTATATCCTTCCTGTTTGGCCCTGTCCGGGGGTGTCCTCGGATGGGGCCACAGTGTCTCCTGACCCCTCCTGTCTCAGCCTCCAGTATTTATGCTGCAGTATTTTGTGTCGGGGGGCTAGGGTCAGTTTGTTATATCTGGAGTACTTCTCCTGTCCTATTCGGTGTCCTGTGTGAATCTAAGTGTGCGTTCTCTAATTCTCTCCTTCTCTCTTTCTTTCTCCCTCTCGGAGGACCTGAGCCCTAGGACCATGCCCCAGGACTACCTGACATGATGACTCCTTGCTGTCCCCAGTCCACCTGGCCATGCTGCTGCTCCAGTTTCAACTGGCCTGGGCCCTAGGACCATGTCCCAGGACTACCTGACATGATGACTCCTTGCTGTCCCCAGTCCACCTGGCCATGCTGCTGCTCCAGTTTCAACTGTTCTGCCTTACTATTATTCAACCATGCTGGTCATTTATGAACATTTGAACATCTTGGCCACGTTCTGTTATAATCTCCACCCGGCACAGCCAGAAGAGGACTGGCCACCCCACATATGCTCTCTCTAATTCTCTCTTTCTTTCTCTCTCTCTCGGAGGACCTGAGCCCTAGGACCGTGCCCCAGGACTACCTGACATGATGGCTCCTTGCTGTCCCCAGTCCACCTGACTGTGCTGCTGCTCCAGTTTCAACTGTTCTGCCTTATTATTATTCGACCATGCTGGTCATTTATGAACATTTGAACATCTTGGTCATGTTCTGTTATAATCTCTACCCGGCACAGCCAGAAGAGGACTGGCCACCCCACATAGCCCGGTTCCTCTCTAGGTTTCTTCCTAGGTTTTGGCCTTTCTAGGGAGTTTTTCCTAGCCAGCGTGCTTTTACACCTGCATTGTTTGCTGTTTGGGGTTTTAGGCTGGGTTTCTGTACAGCACTTTGAGATATCAGCTGATGTACGAAGGGCTATATAAATAAATTTGATTTGATTTACCTTGGCCCTCTTTGTTTTCTTTACTAGACGCTCCACTGCTTTCTGCATCATGATCTCTCTTCTTCCTATGTCTTTCCACTACCGAGCATTCTGGTCCTTGACCCTCATCCTCCCGCTCCGTACCATCAGAACTGACACACATATTGTTCTCATTCCAGCACAGCTGTTGCTTCACCAGCCATTTCCCATTCCCCAAACTATGGATCAACTCTAACACGCTTCACCAATCAAGGAACCTCCTGCGAACAATGTACACAACTTGACCTCCCGCCTGCCCCGATAACCCGTTCAAAGGCACTTAAATATTTTGTCTTGCCCATTCACCCTCTGAATGGCACACATACACAATCCATGTCTCAGTTGTCTCAAGGCTTAAAACTCCTTCTTTAACCTGTCTCCTACCCTTTATCTACACTGATTGAAGTGGAGTTAACAGGTGACATCAATAAGGGATCATTGCTTTCACCTGGATTCACCTGGTCAGTCTATGTCATGGAAAGAACAATTCACGTTTTGTTAGTTTTTTAAAATTGGTATTTCATCACCTGCCGAATAAAAAAAAAAAATCTTCTGAAAAAAGTTAATTGGACCGGATAAGCTGAAGTGGACTTGGCCCAGGACCGTTAACCGGAGCCCACTTTGGTGCGCTCTGCCAGCTGTAGTTTGCCAACTGTGCTAAGATGAATCTTGCAAACCCTGCTGAAAAACATTACTCCGATTTGTATAATTGTAATGGTTCTAGTGTCTTATATCGAATGGGTGACTGGCCAACAAACACTACGCACATATTTAGTGTTCAATCAGATTTCAACCTAAAAACAGACATCAACCAAAATAAGATGTATTTTTCAAAAAATACATCTTAATCTGGTTGTGATCTGTTCCAACCATATTTCAACCAGAAAAATACATCTTAATCTGGTTGTGATCTGTTCCAACCATATTTCAACCAGAAAAATACATCTTTATCACGTCGTATGCCCACTGAGTACAGTTTAGGGCTTGGCACAGTTTCAGTGGTGGCAAAAGTACCCAATTGTCATAAAAGTATAGATGCCTTAATAGAAAGTTACTCAAGTAAAAGTGAAAGTGAGCCAGTAAAATACTACTTGAGTAAAAGTCTAAAAGTATTTGGTTTTAAATATCCTTAAGTATCAAAAGTAAAAGTATAACTAATAGAAAAATTCCTTATGACGCAAAGCAGACGGCACCATTTTCTTGTTTAAAAAAATTACGGATAGCCAGGGGCAGACTCCAACACCCAGACATTACTTACAGATAGCCAGGGGCACACTCCAACACCCAGACATTACTTACAGATAGCCAGGGGCACACTCCAACACTCAGACATGACTTACAGATAGCCAGGGGCAGACTCCAACACCCAGACATGACTTACAGATAGCCAGGGGCAGACTCCAACACCCAGACATTACTTACAGATAGCCAGGGGCACACTGCAACACTCAGTGAGTGTGTGAAGTAAAGCACAAAAAGTGAAGTAAAAGTAGTTGTACCGGTCGTCGGTGGAAGAAGGTGAGGACCAAAGCGCAGCGTTGCGCACAACCGAAACAGCTCCGTCAGGTGCCACCCACACTAAACAGAAAGTATAATCACCCACAACTTAAGGGTGAAAACAAGCTGCCTAAGTATGGTTCTCAATCAGGGACAACGATTGACAGCTGCCTCTGACTGAGAACCATACCAGGCCAAACGCAGAAATACCCAAATCGTTGAAAAAATAACAGACTGCCCACCCAACTCACGCCCTGACCATACTAAAACAAAGACATCGCAAAGGAACTAAGGTCAGAACGTGACAGTAGTAAAGTAAAGCGCAGATACCCCCAAAAAACGACTTAAGTAGCACTTTAAAACCTCTTGATACTACCCATCCCGGATCCGGGAGCGTAATCATCAACTGACACTAATTAGCATAACTCAACGGACATAAATATTACTAGAAAATATTCCTATTCATGAAATCACAAGTGAAATATATTGAAACACAGCTTAGCCTTTTGCTAATCACCCTGTCATCTCAGATTTGGAAAATATGCTTTACAGCCAAAGCAAGACAAGCATTTGTGTAAGTTTATCGATAGTCTAGCATAGCATTATGCCTAGCTAGCAGCATGCAACCTGGTCACAAATCAAAAAAGCAATCAAATTAAATTGTTTACCTTTGATGAGCTTCGGATGTTTTCACTCACCAGACTCCCAGTTAGATAGAAAATGTTCCTTTTTTCCAAAAATATTATTTTTGTAGGCGAAATAGCTGTTTGTTCTTCACATTTGGCTGAGAAATCGACCGGAAATTGCGGTCACGACAACGCTGAAAAATATTCAAAATTAGCTCCATAATATCGACAGAAACATGGCAAACGTTGTTTATCCTCAAGGTGATTTTCAAATATCTATTCGGTAATATATCAAACGGGAATGGTGGCTTCTTAGTAGGAAAGAGAAACAATGGCCGCATTTGTCCTTTACGCACAAAACACTCTGAGAGACTTCAGCTGACCACTGACGCAATGTTGACGTTCAGGCTCATTTTTCAACATAAAAGCCTGAAACTATGTATTGTGACACTAGACACATTAGGGAAGCCATAGAAAAAGGAATCTGGTTGATATCTCATTGATATCTCATTCTCCGGCTTTCGCCTGCAATATCAGTTCTGTTATACTCACAGACAATACCTTTACAGTTTTGGAAACTTTAGAGTGTTTTCTATCCAAAGCTGTCAATTATATGCATATTCTAGCATCTTGTCCTGACAAAATAGCCCGTTTACTTTGGGGATGTTATTTTTCCAAAAATGAAAATAGTGGCCCCGAGATTCAAGAAGTTAATTATTTTTACTTAAGAACTTTATACCACTGCACAGTTTAGGGCTGGGTACAGTCAGGGACCATCACAATACTGGTGCCGATATGTATTACGATTCTCACGATTCTATATGTATAGCGATTCGATACTTGGATTTTACTGTGATGCGATGTTCCAAACATATTGCTGACAATATGTCTGCTGCAGAGGGAAAAGAGAGACATGAGAAATCACGTTTTGATCAGTCATGGAAATAAAGGGGCTGACATTTTTTTTCTCGCTATTTAAAAAGATGGAGAACAAGCTATGAAGGACAAATGCTGCAGGTACAGCCAACTACCGCAAACATAATATTGTGATAATGTCAAAACGATAAGACATAGCGTCAAAAATAATAATATCCCAATATGGCATTGTGAACCAGAAATCTGTGTTTTGTCTCTGCTTGCAGGGATGACTAGGACAGACCCCAAACACTACTGCTTCACAATCCCTGAAATAGTGTGTGTGGGTCCTATTCATCTCCCTATTCAACTTTTCCACAGTCTACAACGATGTTCAGTGTTGTGCTTTTGTTTTGAATACATTGACACTGTAGCTGCATAGCCAGGCGGGCCCAGCCCAGCCTAGTACAGTACAGCTCGCCTTGGCTTGGCTTGGCTTGGCCCGATAATGTTAGTCAGACTGTTCTGTGTCTCTGTCTCTCTCTGTGTGCAGGGGCCATGGCGTTCCTGGGGACAGCAGTGTGGAGGGTAGCTATCTCCCGCCTGGCCCTCTCCCCCCTGTGCCGCTCTTCTAACACGTCCCACCTTCACCTCAGAGCCCATCACCGAGAAGAGAGTCCCCTACGAGAACGTACTCGAGGTCTGTGTGACTGGTTTTGTCATCCTCTATGCCCCTCAAACTCAACTCTGGACCTCAAAGCCAGTTCCACTGCATTATTTTTGTTGCCCTCTAATCAGGGACTGGTGAGTTCAATTCATTATCAGGTAGAACAGAAAAGCAGCAGGCTCCGGACCTCGTTGGATAAGAGTTGAGCACTCTTGCCCTAGTCTCTATGGGCACTGGTCTAGAATAGTGCACTACATAGGCCGTCATTGTAAATAAATATTTGTACTTAATTGACTTTGGCCCCGTTTCCCAAAAGAATCTGAAGACTAAGTTCATCGTTAGAATCTTCGCAGGAGCATCGTTAAATCTCCAAGCTGTTTCCCAAAACAATCGTTATTAACGTTACACTTGAATTTCCATGTGTCTCACTGTATCTGTGCAAAAAAGTTAACCCCAAAATAAGCTAGCAGTGTTATTAAAAGTCTTGGGTGCTGCAGATAGTCTAGAGGTTAAGAGCGTTGGGCCAGTAACCAAAAGGTTGCTAGTTTGAATCCCGAGCTGACTCAGTGAAAAAAAATCTGTGGATGTACCCTTGAGCAAGGCATTTAACTGTAATTGCTCGTGTAAGTTGCTCTGGATAAGAGTGTCTGTTAGCAGTTAACAGTGTTCAGCTGATCCCTGATGCTGGTAATTGAATGCTTGCCTCAGACCACGTAGAACAACTTTGTTAGATGCATTTTTGCCCTCCTGCTTTCCTTTAGAAGATCTCCACTAAACATCACATGGTTTATCCGTCTCTTTGTGACCACTGATAACTTCAGAACAAAGTCGACTACAAATACAATGTTGCCAATGTCTTTGCAATTGATATAACAAGTGACGTATAAAGAAGATGGTTCAAATGAAAAAGCAGATGACTGCATTAAATTGTAAACAGTAAGCTATAGACCTGTTTCAATCATATTGAAATACATTTCATGTTCAATCAACTGTGTTCTATTTCACTACTTGTAGGCTATTGTCTGTAATTTGTCTGAATATATTTCATGATGTGTAGTCTAGATATGCAAATAACCAAAGCTTGATGATGAGTTGGTTATTTGAATCAGCTTTGTAGTGCTAGGGCAAAACCAAAAGGTGTACCCAGAGGGGGGCCCGGGACCGAGTTTGGGAAACCCTGGTCTAGTGTATTATTATAGGATACACAGAACAATCTGCCTCTATATTTGCAGCTGTAGGTGATATCTCTCCAGGAGCTGATCCATCGTCAGTATTGTGAAATAATTCTAATGTTAAGTAAGATTTGATCTGAGAAAGCAGCACTCTAGTTGTTTTGAGCGTACCAGTATGGACTCATGCTCCATAGACACACCTCGTGACCGTTCTCTCTGTGTGGTGTTACTTCTTATGCCGTTGTAGGAAAGATGCATCGTTTAAACACTCGTAAGCCTAAGTTCCATTGCTATCGGGAAACCGGGCCTTGCATGGTTTAGTTAAAGGTGAAATAAATGTATTTTTCAATTAGATTAAAATGTGTCTAAGAAACATGTCATGGCAGGTGTAGGTAGGGTGGCAGTGGGCCCACCAAGCCCCTACACAAGTCAACAGAGGCTGTGGTGATCGGAGGGGGCAGTCTGGGATGCCAGACCGTCTGCCACCTAGCCAAGTTGGCCAATGTGGGGATGTTGGAGAGAGACAGACTGCCCGCCGGAACCAACTGGCACACAGCAGGTAGGTACTACCCACTACCAACAACCCTGTGGGCTTTGGCTTATGCAGCTATGGATTCATGAATGTGTTGGGATGTTTTGTAAATGAATTCATACCGTATATAGCTGTGTTTCTTAATGCTTGTCCAGAGTAGTGCACATTTGAGTTTTGTTCCTTAGCACTCCTTAAATCATCAAAGTTCTGCGATGAGTAATCATTCGAATCAGCCCCAGTACCAGGATGAAGAAACACTGGTATACCAGATGCACAGTGGGAATATTTTAAGTTCTCAAATGTGATCTGTTCAGAAAAACAGTGAATTTACGTTTGAGTTTCAAATCATTCCAGCTTGTTTTTAGCCTGAGAAACTACAATCTAAGCTAGTTGTGGGCAATAATTTAGTCTCGAGGGCCACATCGGGATTTCAAACAGATTTGTTTGTCAAAAGCAATTTGCACACTAGAAAAAGACCAGTTAGTTTAATTTCAAACCCGGACGACACACGGCCAATTGTACGCCACCCTATGGGACTCCCAATCACAGCCAGGTGTCATACATGAGAAGTTTAAAGGAGAACAATATAAGACCTGTGTTACGGTCATCGTTGCATGAAGAAGTGGACCAAAGAGCAGCGTGGTAAGTGTTCATGATTTATTAATAGAACTGAACACTGAATGACAAAAACAACAAAGCGAACGAACAAAACCAAAACAGTTATGTCTGGTGCAGACACACAAACGGAAAACAACTACCCACAAAACACAGGTGGGAAAAGGCTGCCTAAGTATGGTTCTCAATCAGAGACCACGACAGAATTACCACACCCGGCCAAACACACAGAATTAGAAAACATAGAATGCCCACCCCAACTCACTCACTGACCAAACCAAAATAGAGACATAAAATGGATCTTGAAGGTCAGGGCGTGACCCTGAGATTGTTAATAAACGGGATCGTAATTGTAGGAAAACCCTTTTACTCACACATTAGTGAACCTTCGCACCAGTCTGAGGTCCTGAGCGCTTTGGAGCAGGTTTTCATCAAGGATCTCTCTGTACTTTGCTCGGTTCATTTTTCCTTAGATCCTGTCTAGTCTCCCAGTCCCTGCTGCTGAAAAACATCCCTACAGCATGATGCTGCCACCACCGTGATTCACAGTAGGGATGGTATTGTCCAGGTGATGAGCGGTGCCTGGTTTCCTCCAGACGTGACGCTTGGCATTCTGAGAGTCCTTTAGGTGCCTTTTGGCAAACTCCAAGAGTACTGTCATGTGCCTTTTACTGAGGAGTTGCTTCTGTCTGGCTACTCTACCACAAAGGCCTGATTGGTGCAGTGCTGCAGAGATGGTTCTCCTTCTGGAAGGTTCTCCTATCTCCACAGAGGATCTCTGGAGCTTTGTCAGAGTGACCATTGGGTTCTTGCTCACCTCACTGACCAAGGCCCTTCTCCCCCGATTTCTCAGTTTGGCCAGTCGGCCACCACTAGGAAGAGTCTTGGTGGTTCCAAACCTCTTCCATTTAAGAATGATGGAGGCCACTGTGTTCTTGGGGACTTTCAATACTGGAGACATTTTTGGTACCCTTCCCCAGATCTGTGCCTCGACACAATCCTGTCTCGGAGTTCTACAGAGGATTCCTTCGACCTCATGTCTTGGTTTTTGCTCTGACATGCACTGTCAACTGTGGGACCTTATATGGACAGGTGTGTGCCTTTCCAAATCATGTCCATTCAATTGAATTTACCACATGTGGACTCCAATCCAGTTGTAGAAACATCTCAAGGATAATCAATGGAAACAGGATGCACCTGAGCTCAATTTCGAGTCTCGTAGCAAAGGCTCTGAATACTTACAGTTGAAGTCGGAAGGTTACATACACCGTAGCAAAATATATTTAAACTCAGTTTTTCACAATTCCTGACATTTAATCCAAGTAAAAATTCCCTGTCTTAGGTCAGTTAGGATCACCACTTTATTTGAATGTGAAATGTCAGAAAAATAGTAGAGAATTATATATTTCAGCTTTTATTTCTTTCGTCACATTCCCAGTGGGTCAGATGTTTACATATACTCAATTAGTATTTGGTAGCATTGCCTTTAAATTGTTTAACTTGGGTAAAATGTTTTGGGTAGCCTTCCACAAGCTTCCCACAAGAAGTTGGGTGAATGTTGGCCCATTCCTCCTGACAGAGCTGGTGTAACTGAGTCAGGTTTGTAGGTCTCCTTGCTCGCACACGTTTTTTCAGTTCTGGCCACAAATTTTCCATAGGATTGAGGCTAGGGATTTCTGATGGCCACTCCAATACCTTGACATTGTTGTCCTTAAGCCATTTTGCCACAACTTTGGTAGTATGCTTGGGGTCATTTTCCAGTTGGAAGACTCATTTGGAACCAAGCTTTAACTTCCTGGCTGATGTCTTGGGATGTTGCTTCAATATATCCACATAATTTTCTTCCTCATGAAGCCATCTATTTTGTGAAGTGCACCAGTCCCTCCTGCAGCAAAGCACCCCCACAACATGATGCTGTCACCCTCATGCTTCATGGTTGAGATGGTGTTCCTCGGATTGCAAGCCTCCCCCTTTTTCCTCCAAACATAACGAGGGTCATTATGGTCAAACAGTTCTATTTTTGTTTCATCAGACCAGAGCATATTTCTCCAAAAAGTACAAACTTTGTCCCCATGTGCAATTGCAAACCATATTCTGGCTTTTTTATGGTGGTTTTGGAGCAGTGGCTTCTTCCGTGCTGAGCGGCCTTCAGGTTGTGTCTCATTTACTGTGAATATAGATACTTTTGTACCTGTTTCTTCCAGCATCTTCACAAGGTCCTTTGCTGTTGTTCTGGGATTGATTTATACTTTTCGGACCGAAGTACGTTCATCTATAGTAGACAGAACGCGTCTCCTTCCTGGGCGGTATGATGGCTGCGTGGTCCCATGGTGTTTATACTTGCGTACTATTGTTTGTACAGATGATTGTGATACTTTCAGGCGTTTGGAAATTGCTCCCAAGGATGAACCAGACTTGTGGAGGTCTACAATTTCTTTCTGAAGTCTTGGCTGATTTCTTTTGAATTTCCCATGATGTCAAGCAAAGAGGCACTGAGTTTGAAGGTAGGCCTTGAAATACATCCACAGGTACACCTCCAATTGACTCAAATGATGTCAATTAGCCTATCAGAAGCTTCTAAAGCCATGACATCCTTTTCTGGAATTTTCCAAGCTGTTTAAAGTTAGTCAACTCAGTGTATGTAAACTTATAAGTTATAAGTGAAATAATCTGTCTATAAACAATTGTTGGATAAATGACTTGTGTCATGCACAAAGTAGATGTCCTAACCGACTTGCCAAAACTATAGTTTGTGAAAAATAAATTTGTGGAGTGGTTGAAAAATGATTTGTAAAGACTCCAACTTAGTGTATGTAAACTTCTAACTTCAACTGTATATAAATAAGGGTTTTCTGTTTTTAATTTTTAATAAATGTGCAAAAATGTGTAAAAACCTGTTTACGCTTTGTCATTATATGGTATTGTGTGTAGATTGGTGAGAAATGTTTTGTTTAATCAATTTTAGAACAACATTTCTGAATATTTCCAAAGGTACTGCAACTACAGGGTGATTGCATGTTAGGACTAAAGGAGTATGTATGTGGCTTGGAGTTTTTACTGATCAGGTCACATGAATCACAGCTAGGGTCAGGAATTGTTCCATCCTGATTAGTGATCTGATCACAAAAAAACTCTGGATCCTAGTTCTAACAGTATGAGGGGGAAAGACCCTCTGTTATAGGGGCAATCTGTGACTGCTAAATCCACCTTTGTACTTTTAAATTGATGATATACAGTACACACAATATACCTTAATGAGAAAGCAAAAACATTATTTTCGACCTTATTGCAAATGTATAAAAAAACAAACAGAAATAACTTATTTATATAGGTATTCAGACCCCTTACCTTCCACATTTTGTTACATTACACCCTTATTCTAAAATTGATTAAATTGTTTTCCTCTTCAGTGTACTGTACACACAATACCCCACGATGACATCACAATACCCCATGATGACATCACAATACCCCATGATGACATCACAATACCCCATAATGACATCACAATACCCCATAATGACAAAGCGAAAACGGGTTTTCATACATTTGTGCAACTCAGACGCCCGTGGTCATCAACTGTGCAGGTCAGCTGTTTCCTATGTGATTTGCACTCTGCAATAGTCTGGAAATAGCTGAGAGACGGGTCAAGTGGGTTAGGGTTATGTCCTTAAGATAAAATATACATAATAATGAATTTCCAACACGACTTCACATGCTTTAGTATAGGAGTTGAGGTTGTTTCAGTTCATTGTTGTAGAAGAGAGTGTAAAGGCATATTTATTCTAAATGTAATAAACTAAATAAATAAAGAGTTGGGCTGTGGATTTGCTTTCCTACCAGCAGAGGGTAATCATTGATAGACAGACACAAACATCTGGGCTCTATTCAAGATCACTGAACCATTACAACAAGCCCTTAACAAGAAATAGGGCTGATGTGGACGGATCATTGATGATAAATTGTAATGAGTAGTTATTTGGGAGACTAGGTGATTTGTAGGTCAGTGATTCTGCACAGTGTGGCTGTGCAGTGATGGGCTCCCAAGTGGCGCAGCGGTCTTAGGCACTGCATCTCGGTGCCTACACATCTCGTGTGTGTATGCTTGTGTCTGTTACTATGGTTGTGTATCTTCACAGTCCCTGCTGTTCAATAAGGTGTATTTGTATCTGTTTTTTAAATCAAATTTTACTGTTTGCATCAGTTACTAGATGTGGAATAGAGTTCCATGTAGTCATGTCTCTGTGTAGTACTGTGCGCCTCCCATAGTCTGTTCTGGACTCGGGGACTGTGAAAAGACCTCTTGTGACATGTCTTGTGGGATATGCCTGGGTGTCTGAGCTGTGCATCAGTTGTTCAAACAGACAACTTGGTACGTTCAACATGTCAATGCCTTTCATAAATACAAGTAGTGATTAAGTCAATCTCTTCTCCAATTTGAACCAGGAGAGATTGACATGCATATTATTAATATTAGCTCTCTGTGTACATCCAAGGGCCAGCCGTGCTGCCCTGTTCTGATCCAATTGCAATTTTCCAAAGTCCCTTTTTATGGCACCTGACCCCACAACTGAACAGTAGTCCAGGTGCGACAAAACTAGGGCCTGTAGGACCTGCCTTATTGATTATGGACAGACTTCTCCCCATCTTAGGTACTGTTGTATGTTTTGACCATGACAGTTTACAATCCAGGGTTACTCCAAGCAGTTTAGTCACCGCAACTTGCTCAATTTCCACATTATTTACTACAAGATTTAGTTGAGGTTTAGGACTTAGTGAATGATGTGTCCCAAATACAATGCTTTTAGTTTTAGAACTATTTAGGACTAACTTATTTCTTGCCACCCACTCTGAAACTAACTGCAGCTCTTTGTGAAGTGTTTTCATTTCAGTCACTGTAGAAGCTGACATGTATAGAGTCATCGGCATACTGTCTGTACTCAAAGCCAGTGGCATGTCATTAGTAAATATTGAAAAAGGTAATGGGCCTAGACAGTTGCCCTGGGGAATTCCTGATTCTACCTGGATTATGTTGGCGAGGCTTCCATTAAATAACATCCTCTGTGTTCTATTAGGCAGGTAACTCTTTATCCACAACATAACATGGGGTGTAAAGTAATAACACATACATTTTTCCAGCAGCGGACTATGATCGATAATGTCAAAAGCCACACTGAAGTCTAACAAAGTGTGTGTGTGTGTGTGTGTGTGTGTGTGTGTGTGTGTGTGTGTGTGTGTGTGTGTGTGTGTGTGTGTGTGTGTGTGTGTGTGTGTGTGTGTGTGTGTGTGGGGGGGCCAGGCTCATATTGATCTGTTATGTACACCAGTCTAGCACGTGAGGCGAAAAGACAGCTTTATCTTTCTTCTCCAGTTACTTGCAACACTGTTATCCATAGTGTTTCAACATACCAGGGACTTATTGAAACAAAATAGTCCCACAAAGGTCAATGCTTTTGCAGAAATGACAAATGCATTTGCAAAATTGTAATCAATAGTGTTCAATGGGAGTTCAAACCAAATATGGAGACAAACTAAACCTGAGAACATGAGTCAACATTTTAATAACCAGCATTGATTCACAAAGTTAGATACTATATTAGAGAGAAGTGTCATGTGGTGTCATATCTTATACTGTTTTATTATTATGCCTGTGATCTGTTAGAAGGGTTGCCAAATTCTGGTATACTTTTTCCAAATTCCCAGGTTTTCCAGAAATCCTTGCTGGAGGATTCTGGATTTCCTACGTATTCCCTTCTGATTCTGGGAATCTTACAGAGATTTCTGGAAAACCTGGCCATTGTGGGAAAGTTATGGGTATTTTGCAACCCTAGTTAGGAGAATGTAGTTTTAACTTAAATAATGCTTCATTCTCCCTGATCCCCACCTAAAACAGGATGTTTCTCTCGTCCACTAGAACATGATGTTTTCCTCCTCTTCCAGAACATGTTTCTCTCTCATTTTCTAGAACATGTTTCTATCCTCCTCTAGAACATGTTTCTCTCCTCCCCTAGAACATGTTTCTCTCCTCCCCTAGAACATGTTTCTCTACTCCCCTAGAACATGTTTCTCTACTCCCCTAGAACATGTTTCTCTACTCCCCTAGAACATGTTTCTCTCCTCTTCTAGAACATGTTTCTGTACTCTTCTAGAACATGTTTCTGTACTCTGCTAGAACATGTTTCTCTGTACTCTGCTAGAACATGTTTCTCTCTCCTCTTCTAGAACATGTTTCTCTCTCATTTTCTAGAACATGTTTCTATCCTCCTCTAGAACATGTTTCTCTCCTCCTCTAGAACATGTTTCTCTCCTCCCCTAGAACATGTTTCTCTCCTCCCCTAGAACATGTTTCTCTACTCCCCTAGAACATGTTTCTCTACTCCCCTAGAACATGTTTCTCTCCTCCCCTAGAACATGTTTCTCTCCTCCCCTAGAACATGTTTCTCTCCTCTTCTAGAACATGTTTCTCTCCTCTTCTAGAACATGTTTCTCTCCTCTTCTAGAACATGTTTCTGTACTCTTCTAGAACATGTTTCTCTCCTCTTCTAGAACATGTTTCTCTCTCCTCTTCTAGAACATGTTTCTCTCTCCTCTTCTAGAACATGTTTCTCTCTCCTCTTCTAGAACATGTTTCTCTCTCCTCTTCTAGAACATGTTTCTCTCTCCTCCCCTAGAACATGTTTCTCTCTCCTCTTCTAGAACATGTTTCTCTCTCCTCTTCTAGAACATGTTTCTCTCTCCTCTTCTAGAACATGTTTCTCTCTCCTCTTCTAGAACATGTTTCTCTCTCCTCTTCTAGAACATGTTTCTCTCCTCTCCTAGAACATGTTTTCTCTCTCCTCTTCTAGAACATGTTTCTCTCTCCTCTTCTAGAACATGTTTCTCTCTCCTCTTCTAGAACATGTTTCTCTCCTCTTCTAGAACATGTTTCTCTCCTCTTCTAGAACATGTTTCTCTCTCCTCTTCTAGAACATGTTTCTCTCTCCTCTTCTAGAACATGTTTCTCTCTCCTCTTCTAGAACATGTTTCTCTCTCCTCTTCTAGAACATGTTTCTCTCCTCTTCTAGAACATGTTTCTCTCTCCTCCTCTAGAACATGTTTCTCTCCTCTTCTAGAACATGTTTCTCTCCTCTTCTAGAACATGTTTCTCTCCTCTTCTAGAACATGTTTCTCTCCTCTTCTAGAACATGTTTCTCTCTCCTCTTCTAGAACATGTTTCTCTCTCCTCTTCTAGAACATGTTTCTCTCTCCTCTTCTAGAACATGTTTCTCTCTCCTCTTCTAGAACATGTTTCTCTCTCCTCTTCTAGAACATGTTTCTCTCTCCTCTTCTAGAACATGTTTCTCTCTCCTCTTCTAGAACATGTTTCTCTCTCCTCTTCTAGAACATGTTTCTCTCTCCTCTTCTAGAACATGTTTCTCTCTCCTCTTCTAGAACATGTTTCTCTCTCCTCTTCTAGAACATGTTTCTCTCTACTCTTCTAGAACATGACGTTTCTCTCTTCCTGCTCCTCTTCTAGAGCATGTTTCTCTCTCCTCTTCTAGAACATGACGTTTCTCTCTGCCTGCCCCCTCTAGAATGTGATGTTTATCTCTTCTCTTCTAGAACGTTTATCTCTTCCTGCTTCTCTTCTAGAACATGTTTCCCTCTTCTAGAGCATGTTTCTCTCTTCTAGAGCATGTTTCTCTCTTATAGAACATGTTGTTTCTCTTTATCAGGCCTACCACTGTTGTGTAATCAGCAAACTTAATGATGATGTTGGAGTCGTGCCTGGCCGTGCAGTCATGAGTGAATAGGGAGTACAGGACGGGACTGAGCACGCATTCCTGAGGGGCCCCTGTGTTGAGGTGGCAGATGTGTTGTTACCTACCCTTACTACCTGGGGGCGGCCCTTCAGGAAGTACAGGATCCAGTTGCGGAGGGAGGTGTTCAGTCCCAGGTTTAGTGATGAGCTTTGAGGGCGCTATGGTGTTGAACGTTGAGCTATAGTCAATGAATAGCATTCTCACACAGGTGTTCCATTTGTCCAGGGCAGTGTGGAGTGCAATAGAGATAATTTTTTTTTATTTTACCTTTATTTAACCAGGCAAGTCAGTTAAGAACAAATTCTTATTTTCAATGAAAGCCTAGGAACAGTGGGTTAACTGCCTGTTCAGGGGCAGAATGACAGATTTGTACCTTGTCAGCTCGGGGGTTTGAACTTGCAACCTTCCGGTTACTAGTCCAACGCTCTAACCACTAAGCTACTCTGCCGCTTTCCTGTGTGCTTTCCTGTCGTGTGTGCATCCTTGTTTGTGTATATTCTTGTGTTTGTGCCTGCTTGAATGTGTTTTCTGTGTGTATGCCTTTGTGTGTGCCTGTGCCAGTGTGAGTGTGTGTTTGAGTAGAACGGTGATTAAAGAGCAACTTCTGACCTGACCTCTGACCTGGCTCTATGTGTGTTGTACAGTAAGTGAGGTGTGCAGTGAGGTGTGCAGTGAGGCGTGCAGTGAGGCGTGCAGTGAGGCGTGCAGTGAGGCGTGCAGTCTGTCTCTGTCTCACTTTCACAGGCCAATTAATGCTCCGCTCCTCTGGTGTGTCAGTGGATTGTTGTATCCGCTCCCCGTGTACTCACACAGCCTGAGGAGAAGATCCAACAGAATACACACATTACCTCACCAGCCGTGCAGCTGAGGGTCTCTGGCTCTACTGCACTCTTATCTCCATCTCTCCATCTTTCTCTCTCAATTCAAGTTGCTTTATTGGCATGACATAACAATGTACATATTGACAAAGGGTACTTTGGAGATTAAGTGATACATTTACAATATTAACAATTAAAATAATAATAATTAATATTGTGAATGGGACAACAGTAACCATACGTTGACCAAGGGTCAGAATAACCATACATTGAACAAGAACAATGTCATAGATGACATGTGCAGGTTGGTGGGTCTGTCAGTCTCTCTGTCTCTATAAAGTCAGTCTCAAGGATGAATAGAGCTGTAGTGATATTCTTAGATTCCATTGAAAAGGTGAATACGATAGTTGAGAGTGGTGTTATATTGTGGAATACGCAGATGTTGGTATTTCCTCTTATGAATCCGGTGAAGAAAGTTCTACTTTCTAACCTGTGGAGCGAGAACTATCTCCTCATGGTCAAATTGTGACTACATTAAAAAATATTATTTTTGGATGCAAATCTCCTTTGCTGAAAAATGTTTTTCAGACAAGTGCACATGATTTTAAAGAATACTGATGATCTTGGCCAGGTCACAGTTGTAAATAAGAACTTGTTCTCAACTAGCGTACCTGGTTAAATAAAGGTGAAATAAATAAAAAATAACTGAATTTAGCATTCAGTTTTAAGATTGATGGATTTGATTATGCGTTCTACACTTCTACTGAATCAACAAAATGCTTTGGTTGTGGAAGAGGGGGGCATTTGGTAAGTTATTGTCCTCAGAAAGAGCGGGCAGAGCCCGGTAGCAGCTCTAGCGCTGGTGCAGCTCAACCACCACAGTGAAGGGATGAAAATGCTAAGGGTGCAGGGGAAGGGAGAAGGTGGGCAGATGTGGTTGGAAAAGTAGGAAAGGAGAGCAGGGTGGATATGGGTAAAGAGGGAGGGGAAACAGCCGGTGAGACTCCAACTGGGATCGCTGAGTCGGTGCTGGAAAATGAGTTCAAAAGATTGAAACAATGGAAAATGAAGCGGCTGTTTTCAAAGTACCAAGGAGGAAGAGGACAAATGTAAGGGGTGATGAAGGTTCTAATTCTAAGAGGAAGGTGGAGATTTATACATCAGTTGAGGACCAACAGGTTGTAGAGATGGTGGAGTTTTCCTTGGGGGAGGATAGCGAGAGTGAGTCATCTGACACATCACAACAAAATAGTGAGAGAAAATGGGTTGGAAGGGAGGTACGGGATTGAAAAGGTACATCAATTTCTGAAATTGACAAAAGGGAAGAAATATATGAAGGATTATAATATAACAGTTTATTGATATGTTTATTGAATCAGCAAAGGTTTGGGTGTAAAATAAATAACGGGGTGAGGTTTGACAGGCCCTGAAATTGATAGACTCAAGAAAGTTGTGAAGAGTGACAAGTGATTTAAATTCTAAAGGAAATGAAAGAGTTAAGTCTTAGAGGTCTAAAAAGGATAGTTTTGTATCACTTCAACAGTGGAGGGAAAATCCAGATTCAACAACTCTGTAATCAATACACGATGAATGTCACCAGAGATATCACCAGACCAATGAGCGCCTCAGAGTCTGAAATAATGGAACTCCTGACGTTAGCTGAGACCACGGGAGATCAAGGCCATACTCAGGCACTCAAGAGAAGGGAAAAAAACGCATTGGCAGACCTGCTGGGTATCAGAGCACAGAGGATAATTGGTGAGTAAGATTCAGGGAATCTCTGAAATGGATGCCTCGTCCAAATGTATCTTTGGTTTAGAGAAAAATAATGGACAAAGAAGAAGTATTAGTTTCTTCAAATCAGCTGTTGGACAGATGCTCCCTAGCCCTAGTGGAATTAGACAGAGGGCAGTAGAGTTCTATGCTCTACAAGTGTGAGTATAAAGATGATATAACAGTGACACAACAGTTCCTTGATGGGCTCCAACAGGTGGTTGCAGAAGCTCAGGTTGAGCTAGAGCAACCATTGTCTTTGCAGAAGCTCAGGTTGAGCTAAAACAACCATCGTCTTTGCAGGAGCTCAGGTTGAACTAGAGCAACCATTGTCTTTGCAGGAGCTCAGGTTGAGCTAGAGCAACCATTGTCTTTGCAGGAGCTCAGGTTGAACTAGAACAACCATTGTCTTTGCAGGAGCTCAGGTTGAGCTAGAGCAACCATTGTCTTTGCAGGAGCTCAGGTTGAGCTAGAACAACCATTGTCTTTGCAGGAGCTCAGGTTGAACTAGAGCAACCATTGTCTTTGCAGAAGCTCAGGTTGAACTAGAGCAACCATTGTCTTTGCAGGAGCTATACACTGCATTAAAATGGATGAAAAAAGTAAGGGCACCGGGCATTGATGGGCTTTCCGTTTGACTTTTTTAAAGTCTTTTGGGCTATTTTGGGAGAGGATTGTCTAGCAGTAGTTAACGATAGTTTGACCAGAGGGTTAGTATCGATAAACTGCAGAAGGGCTGTCCTCACACTACTGACAAAAAAGGGTGACCCTAGGCTTTGTCCAAGGCTTTGTCCAACAGGCTGAGGGAGGTGATGGTGCAAAATGTACACATGGACCAGTCCTACTGTGTTCCCGGCAGGCAGATAGGGGATAACATTTCCCTGATTCTGGATTTTTTTGGACGTCTCCAGCGCTATTGGGTTAGATTTGAGGCATTTGGATTCGAGGCACCTTTGAGGCATTTGGTTTCAGCTCTGGTTTTATTGCTATGATCGGGGTGATCTTTGGTGACATTGAAAGTGTATTGAATGTTAACGATGGCTTGAGCGCTCCTTTTAAAGTGTGTAGAGGTATTAGGCAGGTGTGTTCGTTGTCAGGAATGTTATAAAAACTTGTCAATAAAAGAAATGTCCTCTCACTGTCAACTGCGTTTATTTTCAGCAAACTTAACATGTGTAAATATTTGTATGAACATAACAAATTTCAACAACTGAGACAAACTGAACAAGTTCCACAGACATGTAACTGTCACGAATCCCACTTCCTGAGTCTGTTTGCCTGTGTTTCTGTCCTGGAGTGTGTTTCCGGTGTCCTGGAATGCACCCTGTCTGGTTGCCGGGCGAATTAGCTTGTTGGGAGATCGATGTTCACCCGCACCTGTATCCCATCAGTAATCTGCACACCTGACATCCATTCCCTGCTGGATCGTTAGCCATGAACAGTATGTTGTGCCATAGTATCAGCCTCAAGTTGGATAGAATTTGTTTTGTTGTTTTTTACGTATTTGCTTGCCTTAAACTTACCTCCGTTTGTTCTGTCTTCAGTTACTCACCCGGATCATTTACCCCATTCCCGCCTGGTCGTCGGAGGATCCCGCTACCCCATTGGATCCACCTATTTACTCCCATCAACTCACCACCGCTGCCCGCTACGCCACCTGGATATATCTACCCATTCACATTCACTTGTAAATAAATACTCACCTTCTTCCTACTCTTCTTGTCCTGGTCTGCTTCTGGGTTCGATTTTGAAAGAACGTGACAGAACGATCCGGCCAAGGATGAACCCAGCGGACCTGGACTCTGTTTGCCATGCCATTACCCAGCAGGGGAAGACATTGGGACAACACAAGACGGCGCTACAGGAGATAGCGGGTTCAATCCAGAATTTATCTGCAAGCTTGGCACAAATCCAGGATCAGCTCAGTTTGCTGGCGATTCATTCACCACCAGTTTCACCCATCTCACCTGCCGTGTCTGGTGCGGTTTCCTTCCGTGAACCCAAGGTACCGACGCCTGATAAATATGAAGGGGATTTGGGAAGATGCCGTTCGTTTCTTATGCAGTGTGGGTTAGTGTTTGATCTGCAGCCCCATTCTTACGCCACTGACAAGGCTAGGATAGCCTTTGTTATTGAACTGCTGCGTGGAAGAGCTCTGGAATGGGCTTCAGCCGTTTGGGAACGACAGGAGACCTGCATGGCTTCATACCAGGAGTTCACGGGAGAGATGAGAAAGCTTTTTGACCATCCAGTCCGAGGTAAGGACGCAGCAAAACGTTTGTTCACTCTTCGCCAAGGAGCTCGCAGTGTGGCAGACTTTATGATCGAGTTCAGGACATTGTCTGTGGAGAGTGGTTGGAATGAGGAGTCACTACAAGCGGCTTTTTACCAGGGGTTGTCGGAGAAACTCAAGGACGAGCTGATCTCCTATCCAGAGCCTAGTGACCTAGATAGTTTGGTCACCTTAGCTATTCGGGTAGATAATAGAGTCCGAGAGAGAAGGAGGGAGAAGCAGTGGGGTCCATCTAATCAATCTGAGACTCGGTTACCATTCGGGTCAGGAAGTGGACCAGAACGGGTTGATCATTTTCCCTCACATGGGATTATAGTGGAGGAGTCCTGCCGCCAGATCCTGAACCTATGCAAGTGGGGCGGCATGGGTTAAGTAAGGACGAGCGCCAACGTAGACATGAGACCAACAGCTGCCTCTACTGTGGTAGCTCGGGACATGACATCTCCGTTTGTCCTCAGCGCCCGTTAAACTGCTCGGCTCGTTAAGTTTGGGAGGTTTGTTAGCGAGCCAGTTTCAACCTCTCAAGAGCCCTGTCAGACCTCGTTTTCCTGCTACCCTCATAAATAAGAATCAGAGTTTAGCGATTAACGATTTCATCGATTCAGGTGCCGATGACAGCTTCATTGATGCCGACTTAGTGGAACAGCTGGGGCTTTCCAAGGAGCAATTACCAGAAGCCATTGAAGCAACCACTCTGAACGGCAGTAGTCTGGCACGGATCACTATGAGGACTGAACCGGTTAAGATGTTGTTGTCGGGGAATCATTCAGAGGTTATTTCTTTTTTCATTTTGCCTTCCCCCCATGTTCCTCTGGTTCTTGGATACCCCTGGCTAAGAGAACACGATCCTTCGTTCGATTGGGTGACTGGTAAGGTAACTAGTTGGAGCATTGAGTGCCATGCTAACTGCCTCAGGACTGCCTGTTCTCATGCTGTCCCCAGTCGGGTCAGTGAGTCTGCTCCTCCTGATTTGTCCCTGGTTCCTGAAACATATCACGAGATGGGTGAGGTGTTCAGAAAGCTCAGTCACTTCCTCCCCACCGACCTTATGATTGTACAATTAAGCTGTTCCCTGGAGCTGCCTTTCCCAAGGGACGGTTATACAGTATTTCTCGACCTGAGTGGGAAGCCCTGGAGACCTACATAAAGGAGTCTCTTGCTGCAGGTCTCATTCGTCCCTCGTCATCACCCCCGGGAGCTGGATTTTTTTTTGTGAGTAAGAAGGATGGCTCTCTTCGACCGTGTATTGATTATCGGGGGTTGAATGATATTACAGTCAAGAACATGTACCCCTTGCCCTTGATGAGCTCCACTTTCGATTCTTTACAGGGTGCTACTGTGTTTACGAAGCTTGATCTACGCAATGCGTATCATCTGGTTCGGATCAAAGAGGGGGACGAGTGGTTGACTGGATTCAATACACCTATGGGACATTTCGAGTACCAGGTGATGCCGTTTGGACTTTCCAACGCTCCAGCAGTGTTCCAAAGTTTGGTGAATGACGTGCTGAGGGATATGATCGGTCTGTTTGTGTTCGTTTACCTGGATGACATCCTGATTTTCCTCCAAGGAGCTTTCCAGCCACATCCAGCATGTTAAGCAGGTCCTGCAGCGGTTATTGGAGAACTGTCTGTTTGTGAAGGCAGAGAAGTGTGATTTTCACGCCCACACTACATCCTTCCTCAGGTACATCATCTCCAGGGGTGAGATCAAGATGGACCAAGAGAAGGTTCGGGCGGTTCGGGATTGGGCCCGGCCCGGTACGAGATTGCAGCTCCAGAGATTCCTGGGATTTGCAAACTTCTATCGGAGGTTTATCCGTGATTACAGCCGGGTGGCCGCCCCTTTAACTGCTCTGACGTCTTGCACCATAATTTTCTGTTGGACTCCTGAGGCAGACCGAGCATTTCTGAACTTGAAGATCAGATTCACCAACGCGCCGATTCTCTCTCAACCTGACACTTCCCGTCAGTTTGTTGTTGAGGTGGACGCGTCTGATGTGGGGGTGGGCGCCATCCTGTCCCAGCGTAGCTCCACTGACGGTAAACTCCATCCCTGCGCCTTCTACTCTTGTCGTCTTTCACCAGCTGAGAGAAACTACGATGTGGGTAACCGGGAGCTTCTCGCTGTGAAGCTTGCCTTGGAGGAGTGGCGTCACTGGTTGGAGGGAGCGGAGCAACTGTTTGTGGTCTGGACTGACCACAAGAATCTGGCTTACGTACAATCGGCTATACGTCTCAACTCCCGTCAGGCCAGGTGGGCTTTGTTTTTGGACGCTTAAATTTTTCCCTGACGTTCCGACCTGGGTCGAAGAACGGCAAAGCGGACGCCTTGTCCCGGATGTTCTCCAAGACGGATGAGAGTGGGGCCAAGACTGAGACTATTCTTCCCCAGAACCTTGTCGTGGGAGCCGTTACATGGAGGATTGAGGAGGATGTGATGGTGGCCCTTCGGACGCAGCCCGGCCCCGGTAACTGTCCAACCGGTCGGTTGTTCGTGCCTGAGTCGGTCCATTCTGCTGTTCTTCAGTGGTCCCACGCCAGCAAGATAGCTTGTCACCCTGGCGTTGCTCAGACTATGGCGCTACTGCGCAGACGATTTTGGTGGCCTGCCATGGGAGAAGATACCCGGAGGTTTGTTGCCACATGTCCTGTTTGTGCTCAGAACAAAAGTACCAATCGGCCCAGCTCTGGGCTTCTTCAACCCCTACCTATTCCTCTCAGCTTATTGTGAACAGTCTGACCACTGATGGAGGGATTGTGCATTCCTGGTGTAACTTGGGCAGTTGTTGCCATCCTGTACCTGTACCTGTTGTTACACGTGGTCTGCTACTGAGAGGACGATCAGCTGTCCGTCCTGTCTCCCTGTAGCACTGTCTTAGGCATCTCACAGTACAGACATTGCAATTTATTGCCCTGGCCACATCTGCAGTCCACATGCCTCCTTGCAGCATGCCTAAGGCACATTCACGCAGATGAGCAGGGACCATGGGTATCTTTCTTTTGGTGTTTTTCAGAGTCAGTAGAAAGGCCTCTTTAGTGTCCTAAGTTTTCACAACTGTTACCTTAATTGCCTACCATCTAAGCTGTTAGTGTCTTGACGACCGTTCCACATGTGCATGTTCATTAATTGGTTAACTTCTTGTTAATCCAGCCGCTTTGTCAGATTTCAAAAAGGCTTTACGGCGGAAAGCACACCATGCGATTATCTGAGGACAGAGCCCCGCACACAAACGCATTACATACATTTCCAACCAAGCAGAGGCGTCACGAAAGTCAGAAATAGCGATTAAAATAAATCACTTACATTTGAAGATATTAATCTGGTTGCAATCACAAGGCTCCCAGCTACATAACAAATGGTCCTTTGGTTCAGTTAAGTCCTTCATTATATCCCAAAGAAGTCAGTTTCATTGGCGCGCTTGACTCAGTAATCCGGTTTCCCTCGTTCAAAATGCATAGAAATTAATCCTGTAAATTACCAATGAACTTCTTCCAAACATATAAAACAATGTTCCTAATCAATCCTCAGGTACCCTAATATGTAAATAAACTATACAATTTAAGACTGAGATTACCGGAGACCTGCCCTCACCGGAACGCGCAACAAACACCACAGCCAAAATGGGAGCCATTTACAAAAACTACAAATTCTAGCTCATTTTTCAAAAACCAAGCCTAAAACTCTTTCTAAAGACAGCAATCTGGAAGGTATTCCTTTTATATCCCCATTACCAGCCATTGTAATCAGTGGTGAGCTGAAGTTTTTTTTTCTGGATGGATTGTCCTCGCTTCTGGGCCTGAGTAACAGGCAGTTTACTTTGGGAACCTCATTCATCCAAACTTCTGAATACTGCGCCCTAGCCTGAAGAAGTTAATGGTCATGGCTGGGCCCACCTTAATGGGTGGAAGAAGGGTGGCTGAACATTTGGGGGTGAGGTCAGAAAGGATTGTCTGACATCTGCTGGGAACCTGCAGGAAGGCTCTGTCAGCAGAAGAGCGGATTATGCTTCACAAGGAAAAGTTTCGAGATGAAAACGTCCCATTTCCAAGACCAGGGATTACACCCAATATCTCAGAGTCAGAAAGAAAGCTGTTAATACTGGGTTTGAGAGGGTTGGAAGAGGTGGGTTTGGATGAGGTGAATGGGAAGGATTTATATAGCGGGTGTGTCAAGGTTTTGAATAAAGATACATAGAAAAGACACTCCTTGGAGCGTAAAACTTTGGCCTTGATGACAAGGTAAAGCCAGCATGGAGAGCACTGTACATGCCACCGCTACAAAAGTGTGCTGGTGACATGGCATCATTGCAGTTAATGCTTTTGTTTCTGTCATTAACTCAGATGTTGGAGATTGTTGTCCTTTTTGTAATATAAGACATACAATTTGTCACTGTTTTATGTAGTGTGAGAGGATAACGCCTCTCTTTGAAATACTAGTCTTTGTTAACAGCTGTAGGACAGATTTTCAATAACACTGTTTTTTTGGGGGGGGGGGGGTTAATATAGTAAGCAACAGAAAAGAACATGTCAACTGTTCAATTTTGTTTTGGGACAAGCTAAGCTGTCAATTTTTCTGAGTAGGAAACTAAATAGACACAGGATATGGGCAGGATGTAAGATGTGTTTTTAAAGGATTAGTCAAAATCAGAATAAAAATGGATTTTGAGTCCTTGGCTGTAAAATATCTCCCATTGTTTGAGGAGAAGTGGGCTTACGAATGAGTGGTATGTTTTGTGGAGGAGGGGAAACAATTTTTTGTTGATGAAATAAATTGAATTGTAAATGCTTTTTTATTATTTTATTTTTTAATGTTTAAGAATGACTTGTTTAATTACTGAAAAGGAACAGTGTGCCATTATTTGTTAATACTTGAGTATAAAATAAAGGTTTTTATAAAACTATCTGTCTGTCTCTCTCTCTCTGTCTCTCTGTCTCTCGTTTTCTCTCTCTGTCTTTGTCTGTCTGTCTGTCTGTCTGTCTGTCTGTCTGTCTGTCTGTCTGTCTGTCTGTCTGTCTGTCTCTCTCTCTCTCTCTCTCTCCCTCTGTCTCTCTCTTTCTCTCAATTCAATTCAATTCAATTCAATGTGTTAACATTGCCAAAGCAAGTGAGGTAGACAACATACAAAGTGAATATATAAAGTGAAAAACAAAAATTTACAGTGAACATTACACATACAGAAGTTTCAAAACAGTAAAGACATTACAAATGTCATATATATATATATATATATATATATATATATATATATATATATACATACAGTGTTTTAACAATGTACAAATGGTTAAAGGACACAAGATAAAATAAATATGGTTTGTATTTACAATGGTGTTTGTTCTTCACTGGTTGCCCTTTTCTCGTGGCAACAGGTCACAAATCTTGCTGCTGTGATGGCACACTGTGGAATTTCACCCAGTAGATATGGGAGTTTTTCAAAAAAGTTTTTCAAAACTCTCTGTCTTTCTCACTCTCTTTTACTCTCTCTCTGTCTCTCTCTCGCTCTCTCTGTCTCTCGCGCTCTCTCTCTTACTCTCTGTCGCTGTCTCTCTATATATTTCTCTATCTCTTTTAGTTAGGGCGCAAGCAGCCTCCTTTGGTTACAACAGTGCACAGATTGAAATCTGAGAGAGTGTGTCTGCATGTGTCTGTGTCTGCGTGAGTGTTTTTGTGTGTGTGTGTTTCTGTTTTGTGTAGTATTAGATCTCTGGACCTATTTTACTTAGCTGGAGTGTGTTGTGTCAGTGCAAACTAGCTCTGACTGACTCAATGTCAATACGCCCTCCTCTCCTCTCTGTGGAGTTGGAGCATGCCCATTTGATGTGTTCATGTTTCTGTTCAGTTTTGAGGTAATGTACTGTATGTGCTTTAGTAAGACAGACAGACAGACAGACAGACAGACAGACAGACAGACAGACAGACAGACAGACAGACAGACACAGTGCCTTGCGAAAGTACTCGGCCCCCTTGAACTTTGCGACCTTTTGCCACATTTCAGGCTTTGCGACCTTTTGCCACATTTCAGGCTTCAAACATAAAGATATAAAACTGTATTTTTTTGTGAAGAATCAACAACAAGTGGGACACAATCATGAAGTGGAACGACATTTATTGGATATTTCAAACTTTTTTTAACAAATCAAAAACTGAAAAATTGGGCGTGCAAAATTATTCAGCCCCCTTAAGTTAATACTTTGTAGTGCCACCTTTTAATGCGATTACAGCTGTAAGTCACTTGGGGTATGTCTCTATCAGTTTTGCACATCGAGAGACTGAAATTTTTTCCCATTCCTCCTTGCAAAACAGCTCGAGCTCAGTGAGGTTGGATGGAGAGCATTTGTGAACAGCAGTTTTCAGTTCTTTCCACAGATTTTCGATTGGATTCAGGTCTGGACTTTGACTTGGCCATTCTAACACCTGGATATGTTTATTTTTGAACCATTCCATTGTAGATTTTGCTTTTTGTTTTGGAACATTGTCTTGTTGGAAGACAAATCTCCGTCCCAGTCTCAGGTCTTTTGCAGACTCCATCAGGTTTTCTTCCAGAATGGTCCTGTATTTGGCTCCATCCATCTTCCCATCAATTTTAACCATCTTCCCTGTCCCTGCTGAAGAAAAGCAAGCCCAAACCATGATGCTGCCACCACCATGTTTGACAGTGTGGATGGTGTGTTCAGGATGATGAGCTGTGTTTCTTTTACGCCAAACATAACGTTTTGCATTGTTGCCAAAAAGTTCAATTTTGGTTTCATCTGACCAGAGCACCTTCTTCCACATGTTTGGTGTGTCTCCCAGGTGGCTTGTGGCAAACTTTAAACTACACTTTTTATGGATATCTTTAAGAAATGGCTTTCTACTTGCCACTCTTCCATAAAGGCCAGATTTGTGCAAAATACGACTGATTGTTGTCCTATGGACAGAGTCTCTCACCTCAGCTGTAGATCTCTGCAGTTCATCCAGAGTGATAATGGGCCTCTTGGCTGCATCTCTGATCAGTCTTCTCCTTGTATGAGCTGAAAGTTTAGAGGGACGGCCAGGTCTTGGTAGATTTGCAGTGGTCTGATACTCCTTCCATTTCAATATTATCGCTTGCACAGTGCTCCTTGGAATGTTTAAAGCTTGGGAAATCTTTTTGTATCCAAATCCGGCTTTAAACTTCTTCACAACAGTATCTTGGACCTGCCTGGTGTGTTCCTTGTTCTTCATGATCCTCTCTGCGCTTTTAACGGACCTCTGAGACTATCACAGTGCAGGTGCATTTATACGGAGACTTGATTACACACAGGTGGATTGTATTTATCATCATTAGTCATTTAGGTCAACAGTGGATCAACAGTGGATCCTCACTGAACTTCTGGAGACACATACACACATATATATATATATTAATATACATATATATATATATATATACATATATATATATATATATTAATATACATATATATATATATTAATATACATATATATACATATATATATATACACACACACACACACACACACACACATATATATACACACACACATATACACACACACAACCGGATAAAGGAAACTGTTTTATTTGTTCCGCTTCGTCAGAACCTGCTTTCAAGGGAAACAAAGTGAGAAAAAGAAAATGCATTTAGTTCAGAGAGACAGGCTTGGTCTGTGAACCGATATGTTAGCAAAGTTTATGAGGAGAAGTTCACAGAAGAAGCGGGTGTTGAGAGCTCCCTAAGGGCCAGGCCTTGACTGGTAATGAGGGGCTGTTTTAATAATAAATAATAATATGCCATTTAGCAGACGCTTTTATCCAAAGCGACTTACAGTCATGTGTGCATACATTCTACATATGGGTGGTCCCGGGATCGAACCCACTACCCTGGCGTTACAAGCGCCATGCTCTACCAACTGAGCTACAGAAGGTTGACAGAAGGTCACTGTGTGCATGTGCGCGTGCATGTGTGCGTACAGGAAAAGGTCACAGTTACCTTGCTGGCCCTGCAGCCTCCACACTTTTTATTTTTAAACCTGATCCCTGTCTTATTTCACAGTCCATCCACTGTGGCATATTCACACTGTTTCATGTGTTCAGCATTTCCCTGCTGAGAACAGCATAACAAAACTCTCCCTCTCTCTTTTTTCTCTCTCTCTCTCTCTCTCTCTCTCTCTCTCTCTCTCTCTCTCTCTCTCTCTCTTTTTTCTCTCTCTATTTTTCTCTCTCTCCAACTGAAAGGGCTTTAATGTCATGGGAGACATATATTTACATCATAGGAGATTGGCACCTTAATTGGGAGGACAGGCTCCTGGCAATGGCTGGAGCGGAATCTGTGGAACGGTATCAAACATGGTTTTCAGGTGTTTAATGCCATTCCTTTCGGTCTGTTCCAGCCATTATTATGAGCGGTTCTCCCCTCAGCAGCCTCCACTGGTTTACATTGCCAAAGCAAGTGAAATAGACAATAAGCAAAAGGGAAATAAACAAGGGAAATAAACAATCAAATGTACACTCACAAAATCTTTTATAAAGTCATAATGCCAGAGAAGCTGGTGTTTGGAGTATATATTGGCACGGGTGTTCTTAGGCCCGGGACAAATCTTTCCACAAGATATAGTCCCGACACAAATCTAGGTTTGCAACTCAAGCCATCTGGTTGTTCGTTCTATCGGTTCAGTTGCCAGAGACGCGACCAAGTCTTTAAGTCTTTTTGTTCAGTCGTTCATTCTAAGTGTTCCATTGCCATACTGGCTGGCAACGTTCTTATCCCTTCTTTGCTAGCTAGCCAACTACGGCTAACTTACAGTAAAGTCAAACAGTGCAGCCAAAATAACAGCAAAGTAGCTGTATTTGCATTTGTTTAAGCTGTTTTCTAGTGACATTTATTTGGATACATCCATAACAATGATTTCACCTGGCATAGAACATGTGCTCTCTCTTCAGGACACTGTTGTTCAGAGGAGCTAGACAACAACACAGCTAACACAATCACTTCAAACTGAAGCTGGAAAGACTGCAAACTTGATGCACTTAATTTCATTTGACCTGTTTCCTATTCATATTTCTTTGTATATATCCATAAAATTATGCTGATTCATGGCTTCGACTGGCTGAGAAAAGCTGCCTGTCTGTCTCATCCCAAGTCCCGACACATTCATTACTATGAGACAGCTGGAGATAGGATTTGAATATTGAAATAATGTTGCAAATGTCAGAGAGACAGACAGCAAGGTTTATACAAATCCTCGCTGTTGAAAACAAAATGTTAGTAAAAAAAAAAGAGATCATGTCTAGATGCTTTAAATAAATAAGATCAAGTTTATAAATTGCCTGGCTGGGCTGATGAGACAATGGATTGCACAGTCAGATGGAACAAAGTAAATAGGCATTTTAACGTCATTGATTTAGCTGGTGGTAACTTGTGGATTAGACACCGGCTGGAATGTGTTTTTAACAATCAGCATTCAGGATTAGACCCACCCATATAAAATAATATAGACAGTGTAGGACGTGAGATGTAACTGAAATATTGAGGATGAAGAGAAAGCCAGAGAGGATGGAGGATGCTTGCCTTGAAGCGCTGGGCATCTTGGCATGAAAAAGAGTGTCTGCAGCGCAGCATGAGAATTATTAGCACATCTTACCATTTTGTAGTTAATAAATCCAATGTGAAATGTGATAACTATAGTGTCCTTAACTGGTATTGACAAAGTCAATCATTTCTGTAATTAAACATCTCTCCCTAATTTCTGAATTGCGCTTGTAACGTTGTCAGTAGACTACAGTAACCAATGTAACATCATCAGTAGACTACAGTAACCTATGTAACGTCATCAGTAGACTACAGTAATCTATGTAACATCATCAGTAGACTACAGTAACCTATGTAACGTCATCAGTAGACTACAGTAACCTATGTAACATCATCAGTAGACTACAGTAACCTATGTAACATCATCAGTAGACTACAGTAACCTATGTAACATCATCAGTAGACTACAGTAACCTATGTAACGTCATCAGTAGGCTACAGTAACCTATGTAACATCATCAGTAGACTACAGTAACCTATGCTTCGGAGGAAGGGGAGGGGCTACAGTAACCTCTGTAACATCATCAGTAGGCTACAGTAACCTATGCTTCGGAGGGAAGGGGAGGGGCTACAGTAACCTCTGTAACATCATCAGTAGGCTACAGTAACCTCTGTAACATCATCAGTAGACTACAGTAACCTATGTAACATCATCAGTAGACTACAGTAACCTATGTAACATCATCAGTAGACTACAGTAACCTATGTAACGTCATCAGTAGGCTACAGTAACCTATGTAACGTCATAAGTAGGCTACAGTAACCTATGTAACATCATCAGTAGACTACAGTAACCTATGTAACATCATCAGTAGACTACAGTAACCTATGTAACATCATCAGTAGACTACAGTAACCTATGTAACATCATCAGTAGACTACAGTAACCTATGTAACGTCATCAGTAGGCTACAGTAACCTATGTAACATCATCAGTAGGCTACAGTAACCTATGTAACGTCATCAGTAGACTACAGTAACCTATGTAACGTCATCAGTAGGGTACAGTAACCCATGTAACATCATCAGTAGGCTACAGTAACCTATGCTTCGGAGGGGAAGGGGAGGGGCTACAGTAACCTCTGTAACATCATCAGTAGGCTACAGTAACCTATGCTTCGGAGGGGAAGGGGGAGGGGCTACAGTAACCTCTGTAACATCATCAGTAGGCTACAGTAACCTCTGTAACATCATCAGTAGACTACAGTAACCTATGTAACATCATCAGTAGACTACAGTAACCTATGTAACATCATCAGTAGACTACAGTAACCTATGTAACATCATCAGTAGGCTACAGTAACCTATGTAACATCATCAGTAGGCTACAGTAACCTATGTAACATCATCAGTAGACTACAGTAACCTATGTAACATCATCAGTAGACTACAGTAACCTATGTAACATCATCAGTAGACTACAGTAACCTATGTAACGTCATCAGTAGACTACAGTAACCTATGTAACGTCATCAGTAGGCTACAGTAACCTATGTAACATCATAAGTAGGCTACAGTAACCTATGTAACATCATCAGTAGACTACAGTAACCTATGTAACATCATCAGTAGACTACAGTAACCTATGTAACATCATCAGTAGACTACAGTAACCTATGTAACGTCATCAGTAGACTACAGTAACCTATGTAACGTCATCAGTAGGCTACAGTAACCTATGTAACGTCATCAGTAGGCTACAGTAACCTATGTAACGTCATCAGTAGGGTACAGTAACCCATGTAACATCATCAGTAGGCTACAGTAACCTATGCTTCGGAGGGAAGGGAGGGGCTACAGTAACCTCTGTAACATCATCAGTAGGCTACAGTAACCTATGCTTCGGAGGGAAGGGGAGGGGCTACAGTAACCTCTGTAACATCATCAGTAGGCTACAGTAACCTCTGTAACATCATCAGTAGACTACAGTAACCTATGTAACATCATCAGTAGACTACAGTAACCTATGTAACATCATCAGTAGACTACAGTAACCTATGTAACATCATCAGTAGGCTACAGTAACCTATGTAACATCATCAGTAGGCTACAGTAACCTATGTAACATCATCAGTAGGCTACAGTAACCTATGTAACATCATCAGTAGACTACAGTAACCTATGTAACATCATCAGTAGACTACAGTAACCTATGTAACATCATCAGTAGACTACAGTAACCTATGTAACATCATCAGTAGACTACAGTAACCTATGTAACGTCATCAGTAGGCTACAGTAACCTATGTAACATCATCAGTAGGCTACAGTAACCTATGTAACGTCATCAGTAGACTACAGTAACCTATGTAACATCATCAGTAGGCTACAGTAACCCATGTAACATCATCAGTAGGCTACAGTAACCTATGCTTCGGAGGGGAAGGGGGAGGGGCTACAGTAACCTCTGTAACATCATCAGTAGATTACAGTAACCTATGTAACATCATCAGTAGATTACAGTAAACAATGTAACATCATCAGTAGACTACAGTAACCTATGTAACATCATCAGTAGGCTACAGTAACCTATGTAACATCATCAGTAGGCTACAGTAACCTATGTAACATCATCAGTAGATTACAGTAACTTATGTAACATCATCAGTAGATTACAGTAACCAATGTAACATCATCAGTAGACTACAGTAACCTATGTAACATCATCAGTAGGCTACAGTAACCTATGTAACATCATCAGTAGACTACAGTAACCTATGTAACATCATCTGTAGGCTACAGTAACCTATGTAACATCATCAGTAGGCTACAGTAATCTATGTAACATCATCAGTAGACTACAGTAACCTATATAACATCATCAGTAGACTACAGTAACCTATGTAACATCATCAGTAGACTACAGTAACCTATGTAACATCATCAGTAGACTACAGTAACCTTTGTAACATCATCAGTAGACTACAGTAACCTATGTAACATCATCAGTAGACTACAGTAACCTATGTAACGTCATCAGTAGACTACAGTAACCTATGTAACGTCATCAGCAGACTACAGTAATCCATGTAACACCATCAGTAGACTATAGTAACCTATGTAACGTCATCAGTAGGCTACAGTAACCTATGTAACATCATCAGTAGGCTACAGTAACCTATGTAACATCATCAGTAGACTACAGTAACCTATGTAACATCATCAGTAGACTACAGTAACCTATGTAACATCATCAGTAGACTACAGTAACCTATGTAACGTCATCAGTAGGCTACAGTAACCTATGTAACGTCATCAGTAGACTACAGTAACCTATGTAACATCATCAGTAGGCTACAGTAACCCATGTAACATCATCAGTAGGCTACAGTAACCTATGCTTCGGAGGGGAAGGGGGAGGGGCTACAGTAACCTCTGTAACATCATCAGTAGGCTACAGTAACCTATGCTTCGGAGGGAGGGGGAGGGGCTACAGTAACCTCTGTAACATCATCAGTAGACTACAGTAACCTATGTAACGTCATCAGTAGATTACAGTAACCTATGTAACATCATCAGTAGATTACAGTAACCTATGTAACATCGTCAGTAGGCTACAGTAACCTATGTAACATCATCAGTAGATTACAGTAACTTATGTAACATCATCAGTAGATTACAGTAACCAATGTAACATCATCAGTAGACTACAGTAACCTATGTAACATCATCAGTAGGCTACAGTAACCTATGTAACATCATCAGTAGACTACAGTAACCTATGTAACATCATCTGTAGGCTACAGTAACCTATGTAACATCATCAGTAGGCTACAGTAATCTATGTAACATCATCAGTAGACTACAGTAACCTATGTAACATCATCAGTAGACTACAGTAACCTATGTAACGTCATCAGTAGACTACAGTAACCTATGTAACGTCATCAGTAGACTACAGTAACCTATGTAACATCATCAGTAGACTACAGTAACCTATGTAACATCATCAGTAGACTACAGTAACCTATGTAACATCATCAGTAGACTACAGTAACCTATGTAACGTTATCAGTAGACTACAGTAACCTATGTAACATCATCAGCAGACTACAGTAATCCATGTAACATCATCAGTAGACTACAGTAACCTATGTAACATCATCAGTAGGCTACAGTAACCTATGCTTCGAGGGGAAGGGGGAGGGGCTACAGTAACCTCTGTAACATCATCAGTAGGCTACAGTAACCTCTGTAACATCATCAGTAGGCTACAGTAACCTATGCTTCGGAGGGGAAGGGGGAGGGGCTACAGTAACGTCTGTAACATCATCAGTAGACTACAGTAACCTATGTAACGTCATCAGTAGGCTACAGTAACCTATGTAACATCATCAGTAGACTACAGTAACCTGTGTAACATCATCAGTAGGCTACATTAACCTATGTAACGTCATCAGTAGATTACAGTAACCTATGTAACATCATCAGTAGATTACAGTAACCTATGTAACATCATCAGTAGATTACAGTAACCTATGTTACATCATCAGTAGACTACAGTAACCTATGTAACATCATCAGTAGACTACAGTAACCTATGTAACATCATCAGTAGGCTACAGTAACCTATGTAACATCATCAGTAGACTACAGTAACCTATGTAACATCATCAGTAGACTACAGTAACCTCTGTAACATCATCAGTAGACTACAGTAACCTATGTAACATCATCAGTAGGCTACAGTAACCTATGTAACATCATCAGTAGACTACAGTAACCTATGTAACATCATCAGTAGACTACAGTAACCTCTGTAACATCATCAGTAGACTACAGTAACCTATGTAACATCATCAGTAGGCTACAGTAACCTGTGTAACATCATCAGTAGGCTACATTAACCTATGTAACGTCATCAGTAGATTACAGTAACCTATGTAACATCATCAGTAGATTACAGTAACCTATGTAACATCATCAGTAGATTACAGTAACCTATGTTACATCATCAGTAGACTACAGTAACCTATGTAACATCATCAGTAGACTACAGTAACCTATGTAACATCATCAGTAGGCTACAGTAACCTATGTAACATCATCAGTAGACTACAGTAACCTCTGTAACATCATCAGTAGACTACAGTAACCTATGTAACATCATCAGTAGACTACAGTAACCTATGTAACATCATCAGTAGACTACAGTAACCTCTGTAACATCATCAGTAGACTACAGTAACCTATGTAACATCATCAGTAGGCTACAGTAACCTATGTAACATCATCAGTAGACTACAGTAACCTATGTAACATCATCAGTAGGCTACAGTAACCTATGTAACATCATCAGTAGACTACAGTAACCTATGTAACATCATCAGTAGACTACAGTAACCTATGTAACATCATCAGTAGACTACAGTAACCTATGTAACATCATCAGTAGGCTACAGTAACCTATGTAACATCATCAGTAGGCTACAGTAACCTATGTAACATCATCAGTAGACTACAGTAACCTATGTAACATCATCAGTAGTCTACAGTAACCTATGTAACATCATCAGTAGACTACAGTAACCTATGTAACATCATCAGTAGGCTACAGTAACCTATGTAACATCATCAGTAGACTACAGTAACCTATGTAACATCATCTGTAGGCTACAGTAACCTATGTAACATCATCAGTAGGCTACAGTAATCTATGTAACATCATCAGTAGACTACAGTAACCTATGTAACATCATCAGTAGACTACAGTAACCTATGTAACATCATCAGTAGACTACAGTAACCTATGTAACGTCATCAGTAGACTACAGTAACCTATGTAACATCATCAGTAGACTACAGTAACCTATGTAACATCATCAGTAGACTACAGTAACCTATGTAACATCATCAGTAGACTACAGTAACCTATGTAACGTCATCAGTAGACTACAGTAACCTATGTAACATCATCAGCAGACTACAGTAATCCATGTAACATCATCAGTAGACTACAGTAACCTATGTAACATCATCAGTAGACTACAGTAACCTATGCTTCGAGGGGAAGGGGAGGGGCTACAGTAACCTCAGTAACATCATCAGTAGGCTACAGTAACCTCTGTAACATCATCAGTAGGCTACAGTAACCTATGCTTTGGAGGGGAAGGGGAGGGGCTACAGTAACGTCTGTAACATCATCAGTAGACTACAGTAACCTATGTAACGTCATCAGTAGGCTACAGTAACCTATGTAACATCATCAGTAGACTACAGTAACCTGTGTAACATCATCAGTAGGCTACAGTAACCTATGTAACATCATCAGTAGACTACAGTAACCTATGTAACATCATCAGTAGACTACAGTAACCTATGTAACATCATCAGTAGGCTACAGTAACCTCTGTAACATCATCAGTAGACTACAGTAACCTATGTAACATCATCAGTAGACTACAGTAACCTATGTAACATCATCAGTAGACTACAGTAACCTATGTAACATCATCAGTAGGCTACAGTAACCTATGTAACATCATCAGTAGGCTACAGTAACCTATGTAACATCATCAGTAGACTACAGTAACCTATGTAACATCATCAGTAGTCTACAGTAACCTATGTAACATCATCAGTAGACTACAGTAACCTATGTAACATCATCAGTAGACTACAGTAACCTATGTAACGTCATCAGTAGGCTACAGTAACCTATGTAACATCATCAGTAGGCTACAGTAACCTATGTAACGTCATCAGTAGACTACAGTAACCTATGCAACATCATCAGTAGGCTACAGTAACCCATGTAACATCATCAGTAGGCTACAGTAACCTATGCTTCGGAGGGGAAGGGGAGGGGCTACAGTAACCTCTGTAACATCATCAGTAGGCTACAGTAACCTATGCTTCGGAGGGGAAGGGGGAGGGGCTACAGTAACCTCTGTAACATCATCAGTAGACTACAGTAACCTATGTAACGTCATCAGTAGGCTACAGTAACCTATGTAACATCATCAGTAGATTACAGTAACCTATGTAACATCATCAGTAGATTACAGTAACCAATGTAACATCATCAGTAGACTACAGTAACCTATGTAACATCATCAGTAGGCTACAGTAACCTATGTAACATCATCAGTAGGCTACAGTAACCTATGTAACATCATCAGTAGATTACAGTAACTTATGTAACATCATCAGTAGATTACAGTAACCAATGTAACATCATCAGTAGACTACAGTAACCTATGTAACATCATCAGTAGGCTACAGTAACCTATGTAACATCATCAGTAGACTACAGTAACCTATGTAACATCATCTGTAGGCTACAGTAACCTATGTAACATCATCAGTAGGCTACAGTAATCTATGTAACATCATCAGTAGACTACAGTAACCTATATAACATCATCAGTAGACTACAGTAACCTATGTAACATCATCAGTAGACTACAGTAACCTATGTAACATCATCAGTAGACTACAGTAACATATGTAACATCATCAGTAGACTACAGTAACCTATGTAACATCATCAGTAGACTACAGTAACCTATGTAACGTCATCAGTAGACTACAGTAACCTATGTAACATCATCAGCAGACTACAGTAATCCATGTAACATCATCAGTAGACTATAGTAACCTATGTAACGTCATCAGTAGGCTACAGTAACCTATGTAACATCATCAGTAGGCTACAGTAACCTATGTAACATCATCAGTAGACTACAGTAACCTATGTAACATCATCAGTAGACTACAGTAACCTATGTAACATCATCAGTAGACTACAGTAACCTATGTAACGTCATCAGTAGGCTACAGTAACCTATGTAACGTCATCAGTAGACTACAGTAACCTATGTAACATCATCAGTAGGCTACAGTAACCCATGTAACATCATCAGTAGGCTACAGTAACCTATGCTTCGGAGGGGAAGGGGGAGGGGCTACAGTAACCTCTGTAACATCATCAGTAGGCTACAGTAACCTATGCTTCGGAGGGGAAGGGGGAGGGGCTACAGTAACCTCTGTAACATCATCAGTAGACTACAGTAACCTATGTAACGTCATCAGTAGATTACAGTAACCTATGTAACATCGTCAGTAGGCTACAGTAACCTATGTAACATCATCAGTAGATTACAGTAACTTATGTAACATCATCAGTAGATTACAGTAACCAATGTAACATCATCAGTAGACTACAGTAACCTATGTAACATCATCAGTAGGCTACAGTAACCTATGTAACATCATCAGTAGACTACAGTAACCTATGTAACATCATCTGTAGGCTACAGTAACCTATGTAACATCATCAGTAGGCTACAGTAATCTATGTAACATCATCAGTAGACTACAGTAACCTATGTAACATCATCAGTAGACTACAGTAACCTATGTAACATCATCAGTAGACTACAGTAACCTATGTAACGTCATCAGTAGACTACAGTAACCTCTGTAACATCATCAGTAGATTACAGTAACCTATGTAACATCATCAGTAGATTACAGTAAACAATGTAACATCATCAGTAGACTACAGTAACCTATGTAACATCATCAGTAGGCTACAGTAACCTATGTAACATCATCAGTAGGCTACAGTAACCTATGTAACATCATCAGTAGATTACAGTAACTTATGTAACATCATCAGTAGATTACAGTAACCAATGTAACATCATCAGTAGACTACAGTAACCTATGTAACATCATCAGTAGGCTACAGTAACCTATGTAACATCATCAGTAGACTACAGTAACCTATGTAACATCATCTGTAGGCTACAGTAACCTATGTAACATCATCAGTAGGCTACAGTAATCTATTTAACATCATCAGTAGACTACAGTAACCTATATAACATCATCAGTAGACTACAGTAACCTATGTAACATCATCAGTAGACTACAGTAACCTATGTAACATCATCAGTAGACTACAGTAACCTTTGTAACATCATCAGTAGACTACAGTAACCTATGTAACATCATCAGTAGACTACAGTAACCTATGTAACGTCATCAGTAGACTACAGTAACCTATGTAACGTCATCAGCAGACTACAGTAATCCATGTAACACCATCAGTAGACTATAGTAACCTATGTAACGTCATCAGTAGGCTACAGTAACCTATGTAACATCATCAGTAGGCTACAGTAACCTATGTAACATCATCAGTAGACTACAGTAACCTATGTAACATCATCAGTAGACTACAGTAACCTATGTAACATCATCAGTAGACTACAGTAACCTATGTAACGTCATCAGTAGGCTACAGTAACCTATGTAACGTCATCAGTAGACTACAGTAACCTATGTAACATCATCAGTAGGCTACAGTAACCCATGTAACATCATCAGTAGGCTACAGTAACCTATGCTTCGGAGGGGAAGGGGAGGGGCTACAGTAACCTCTGTAACATCATCAGTAGGCTACAGTAACCTATGCTTCGGAGGGGAAGGGGAGGGGCTACAGTAACCTCTGTAACATCATCAGTAGACTACAGTAACCTATGTAACGTCATCAGTAGATTACAGTAACCTATGTAACATCATCAGTAGATTACAGTAACCTATGTAACATCGTCAGTAGGCTACAGTAACCTATGTAACATCATCAGTAGATTACAGTAACTTATGTAACATCATCAGTAGATTACAGTAACCAATGTAACATCATCAGTAGACTACAGTAACCTATGTAACATCATCAGTAGGCTACAGTAACCTATGTAACATCATCAGTAGACTACAGTAACCTATGTAACATCATCTGTAGGCTACAGTAACCTATGTAACATCATCAGTAGGCTACAGTAATCTATGTAACATCATCAGTAGACTACAGTAACCTATGTAACATCATCAGTAGACTACAGTAACCTATGTAACGTCATCAGTAGACTACAGTAACCTATGTAACGTCATCAGTAGACTACAGTAACCTATGTAACATCATCAGTAGACTACAGTAACCTATGTAACATCATCAGTAGACTACAGTAACCTATGTAACATCATCAGTAGACTACAGTAACCTATGTAACGTCATCAGTAGACTACAGTAACCTATGTAACATCATCAGCAGACTACAGTAATCCATGTAACATCATCAGTAGACTACAGTAACCTATGTAACATCATCAGTAGGCTACAGTAACCTATGCTTCGAGGGGAAGGGGGAGGGGCTACAGTAACCTCTGTAACATCATCAGTAGGCTACAGTAACCTCTGTAACATCATCAGTAGGCTACAGTAACCTATGCTTCGGAGGGGAAGGGGGAGGGGCTACAGTAACGTCTGTAACATCATCAGTAGACTACAGTAACCTATGTAACGTCATCAGTAGGCTACAGTAACCTATGTAACATCATCAGTAGACTACAGTAACCTGTGTAACATCATCAGTAGGCTACATTAACCTATGTAACGTCATCAGTAGATTACAGTAACCTATGTAACATCATCAGTAGATTACAGTAACCTATGTAACATCATCAGTAGATTACAGTAACCTATGTTACATCATCAGTAGACTACAGTAACCTATGTAACATCATCAGTAGACTACAGTAACCTATGTAACATCATCAGTAGGCTACAGTAACCTATGTAACATCATCAGTAGACTACAGTAACCTATGTAACATCATCAGTAGACTACAGTAACCTCTGTAACATCATCAGTAGACTACAGTAACCTATGTAACATCATCAGTAGACTACAGTAACCTATGTAACATCATCAGTAGACTACAGTAACCTATGTAACATCATCAGTAGACTACAGTAACCTCTGTAACATCATCAGTAGACTACAGTAACCTATGTAACATCATCAGTAGGCTACAGTAACCTGTGTAACATCATCAGTAGGCTACATTAACCTATGTAACGTCATCAGTAGATTACAGTAACCTATGTAACATCATCAGTAGATTACAGTAACCTATGTAACATCATCAGTAGATTACAGTAACCTATGTTACATCATCAGTAGACTACAGTAACCTATGTAACATCATCAGTAGACTACAGTAACCTATGTAACATCATCAGTAGGCTACAGTAACCTATGTAACATCATCAGTAGACTACAGTAACCTCTGTAACATCATCAGTAGACTACAGTAACCTATGTAACATCATCAGTAGACTACAGTAACCTATGTAACATCATCAGTAGACTACAGTAACCTCTGTAACATCATCAGTAGACTACAGTAACCTATGTAACATCATCAGTAGGCTACAGTAACCTATGTAACATCATCAGTAGACTACAGTAACCTATGTAACATCATCAGTAGGCTACAGTAACCTATGTAACATCATCAGTAGACTACAGTAACCTATGTAACATCATCAGTAGACTACAGTAACCTATGTAACATCATCAGTAGACTACAGTAACCTATGTAACATCATCAGTAGGCTACAGTAACCTATGTAACATCATCAGTAGACTACAGTAACCTATGTAACATCATCAGTAGACTACAGTAACCTATGTAACATCATCAGTAGACTACAGTAACCTATGTAACATCATCAGTAGGCTACAGTAACCTATGTAACATCATCAGTAGGCTACAGTAACCTATGTAACATCATCAGTAGACTACAGTAACCTATGTAACATCATCAGTAGTCTACAGTAACCTATGTAACATCATCAGTAGACTACAGTAACCTATGTAACATCATCAGTAGGCTACAGTAACCTATGTAACATCATCAGTAGACTACAGTAACCTATGTAACATCATCTGTAGGCTACAGTAACCTATGTAACATCATCAGTAGGCTACAGTAATCTATGTAACATCATCAGTAGACTACAGTAACCTATGTAACATCATCAGTAGACTACAGTAACCTATGTAACATCATCAGTAGACTACAGTAACCTATGTAACGTCATCAGTAGACTACAGTAACCTATGTAACATCATCAGTAGACTACAGTAACCTATGTAACATCATCAGTAGACTACAGTAACCTATGTAACATCATCAGTAGACTACAGTAACCTATGTAACGTCATCAGTAGACTACAGTAACCTATGTAACATCATCAGCAGACTACAGTAATCCATGTAACATCATCAGTAGACTACAGTAACCTATGTAACATCATCAGTAGACTACAGTAACCTATGCTTCGAGGGGAAGGGGAGGGGCTACAGTAACCTCAGTAACATCATCAGTAGGCTACAGTAACCTCTGTAACATCATCAGTAGGCTACAGTAACCTATGCTTTGGAGGGAAGGGGAGGGGCTACAGTAACGTCTGTAACATCATCAGTAGACTACAGTAACCTATGTAACGTCATCAGTAGGCTACAGTAACCTATGTAACATCATCAGTAGACTACAGTAACCTGTGTAACATCATCAGTAGGCTACAGTAACCTATGTAACATCATCAGTAGACTACAGTAACCTATGTAACATCATCAGTAGACTACAGTAACCTATGTAACATCATCAGTAGGCTACAGTAACCTCTGTAACATCATCAGTAGACTACAGTAACCTATGTAACATCATCAGTAGACTACAGTAACCTATGTAACATCATCAGTAGACTACAGTAACCTATGTAACATCATCAGTAGACTACAGTAACCTATGTAACATCATCAGTAGACTACAGTAACCTATGTAACGTCATCAGTAGGCTACAGTAACCTATGTAACATCATCAGTAGACTACAGTAACCTATGTAACATCATCAGTAGACTACAGTAACCTATGTAACGTCATCAGTAGGCTACAGTAACCTATGTAACATCATCAGTAGGCTACAGTAACCTATGTAACGTCATCAGTAGACTACAGTAACCTATGTAACGTCATCAGTAGGGTACAGTAACCCATGTAACATCATCAGTAGGCTACAGTAACCTATGCTTCGGAGGGGAAGGGGAGGGGCTACAGTAACCTCTGTAACATCATCAGTAGGCTACAGTAACCTATGCTTCGGAGGGGAAGGGGGAGGGGCTACAGTAACCTCTGTAACATCATCAGTAGACTACAGTAACCTATGTAACGTCATCAGTAGGCTACAGTAACCTATGTAACATCATCAGTAGATTACAGTAACCTATGTAACATCATCAGTAGATTACAGTAACCAATGTAACATCATCAGTAGACTACAGTAACCTATGTAACATCATCAGTAGGCTACAGTAACCTATGTAACATCATCAGTAGGCTACAGTAACCTATGTAACATCATCAGTAGATTACAGTAACTTATGTAACATCATCAGTAGATTACAGTAACCAATGTAACATCATCAGTAGACTACAGTAACCTATGTAACATCATCAGTAGGCTACAGTAACCTATGTAACATCATCAGTAGACTACAGTAACCTATGTAACATCATCTGTAGGCTACAGTAACCTATGTAACATCATCAGTAGGCTACAGTAATCTATGTAACATCATCAGTAGACTACAGTAACCTATATAACATCATCAGTAGACTACAGTAACCTATGTAACATCATCAGTAGACTACAGTAACCTATGTAACATCATCAGTAGACTACAGTAACATATGTAACATCATCAGTAGACTACAGTAACCTATGTAACATCATCAGTAGACTACAGTAACCTATGTAACGTCATCAGTAGACTACAGTAACCTATGTAACATCATCAGCAGACTACAGTAATCCATGTAACATCATCAGTAGACTATAGTAACCTATGTAACGTCATCAGTAGGCTACAGTAACCTATGTAACATCATCAGTAGGCTACAGTAACCTATGTAACATCATCAGTAGACTACAGTAACCTATGTAACATCATCAGTAGACTACAGTAACCTATGTAACATCATCAGTAGACTACAGTAACCTATGTAACGTCATCAGTAGGCTACAGTAACCTATGTAACGTCATCAGTAGACTACAGTAACCTATGTAACATCATCAGTAGGCTACAGTAACCCATGTAACATCATCAGTAGGCTACAGTAACCTATGCTTCGGAGGGGAAGGGGAGGGGCTACAGTAACCTCTGTAACATCATCAGTAGGCTACAGTAACCTATGCTTCGGAGGAAGGGGAGGGGCTACAGTAACCTCTGTAACATCATCAGTAGACTACAGTAACCTATGTAACGTCATCAGTAGATTACAGTAACCTATGTAACATCGTCAGTAGGCTACAGTAACCTATGTAACATCATCAGTAGATTACAGTAACTTATGTAACATCATCAGTAGATTACAGTAACCAATGTAACATCATCAGTAGACTACAGTAACCTATGTAACATCATCAGTAGGCTACAGTAACCTATGTAACATCATCAGTAGACTACAGTAACCTATGTAACATCATCTGTAGGCTACAGTAACCTATGTAACATCATCAGTAGGCTACAGTAATCTATGTAACATCATCAGTAGACTACAGTAACCTATGTAACATCATCAGTAGACTACAGTAACCTATGTAACATCATCAGTAGACTACAGTAACCTATGTAACGTCATCAGTAGACTACAGTAACCTCTGTAACATCATCAGTAGATTACAGTAACCTATGTAACATCATCAGTAGATTACAGTAAACAATGTAACATCATCAGTAGACTACAGTAACCTATGTAACATCATCAGTAGGCTACAGTAACCTATGTAACATCATCAGTAGGCTACAGTAACCTATGTAACATCATCAGTAGATTACAGTAACTTATGTAACATCATCAGTAGATTACAGTAACCAATGTAACATCATCAGTAGACTACAGTAACCTATGTAACATCATCAGTAGGCTACAGTAACCTATGTAACATCATCAGTAGACTACAGTAACCTATGTAACATCATCTGTAGGCTACAGTAACCTATGTAACATCATCAGTAGGCTACAGTAATCTATGTAACATCATCAGTAGACTACAGTAACCTATATAACATCATCAGTAGACTACAGTAACCTATGTAACATCATCAGTAGACTACAGTAACCTATGTAACATCATCAGTAGACTACAGTAACCTATGTAACATCATCAGTAGACTACAGTAACCTATGTAACATCATCAGTAGACTACAGTAACCTATGTAACGTCATCAGTAGACTACAGTAACCTATGTAACGTCATCAGCAGACTACAGTAATCCATGTAACACCATCAGTAGACTATAGTAACCTATGTAACGTCATCAGTAGGCTACAGTAACCTATGTAACATCATCAGTAGGCTACAGTAACCTATGTAACATCATCAGTAGACTACAGTAACCTATGTAACATCATCAGTAGACTACAGTAACCTATGTAACATCATCAGTAGACTACAGTAACCTATGTAACGTCATCAGTAGGCTACAGTAACCTATGTAACGTCATCAGTAGACTACAGTAACCTATGTAACATCATCAGTAGGCTACAGTAACCCATGTAACATCATCAGTAGGCTACAGTAACCTATGCTTCGGAGGGGAAGGGGAGGGGCTACAGTAACCTCTGTAACATCATCAGTAGGCTACAGTAACCTATGCTTCGGAGGGGAAGGGGGAGGGGCTACAGTAACCTCTGTAACATCATCAGTAGACTACAGTAACCTATGTAACGTCATCAGTAGATTACAGTAACCTATGTAACATCATCAGTAGATTACAGTAACCTATGTAACATCGTCAGTAGGCTACAGTAACCTATGTAACATCATCAGTAGATTACAGTAACTTATGTAACATCATCAGTAGATTACAGTAACCAATGTAACATCATCAGTAGACTACAGTAACCTATGTAACATCATCAGTAGGCTACAGTAACCTATGTAACATCATCAGTAGACTACAGTAACCTATGTAACATCATCTGTAGGCTACAGTAACCTATGTAACATCATCAGTAGGCTACAGTAATCTATGTAACATCATCAGTAGACTACAGTAACCTATGTAACATCATCAGTAGACTACAGTAACCTATGTAACGTCATCAGTAGACTACAGTAACCTATGTAACGTCATCAGTAGACTACAGTAACCTATGTAACATCATCAGTAGACTACAGTAACCTATGTAACATCATCAGTAGACTACAGTAACCTATGTAACATCATCAGTAGACTACAGTAACCTATGTAACGTCATCAGTAGACTACAGTAACCTATGTAACATCATCAGCAGACTACAGTAATCCATGTAACATCATCAGTAGACTACAGTAACCTATGTAACATCATCAGTAGGCTACAGTAACCTATGCTTCGAGGGGAAGGGGGAGGGGCTACAGTAACCTCTGTAACATCATCAGTAGGCTACAGTAACCTCTGTAACATCATCAGTAGGCTACAGTAACCTATGCTTCGGAGGGGAAGGGGGAGGGGCTACAGTAACGTCTGTAACATCATCAGTAGACTACAGTAACCTATGTAACGTCATCAGTAGGCTACAGTAACCTATGTAACATCATCAGTAGACTACAGTAACCTGTGTAACATCATCAGTAGGCTACATTAACCTATGTAACGTCATCAGTAGATTACAGTAACCTATGTAACATCATCAGTAGATTACAGTAACCTATGTAACATCATCAGTAGATTACAGTAACCTATGTTACATCATCAGTAGACTACAGTAACCTATGTAACATCATCAGTAGACTACAGTAACCTATGTAACATCATCAGTAGGCTACAGTAACCTATGTAACATCATCAGTAGACTACAGTAACCTATGTAACATCATCAGTAGACTACAGTAACCTCTGTAACATCATCAGTAGACTACAGTAACCTATGTAACATCATCAGTAGACTACAGTAACCTATGTAACATCATCAGTAGACTACAGTAACCTATGTAACATCATCAGTAGACTACAGTAACCTCTGTAACATCATCAGTAGACTACAGTAACCTATGTAACATCATCAGTAGGCTACAGTAACCTGTGTAACATCATCAGTAGGCTACATTAACCTATGTAACGTCATCAGTAGATTACAGTAACCTATGTAACATCATCAGTAGATTACAGTAACCTATGTAACATCATCAGTAGATTACAGTAACCTATGTTACATCATCAGTAGACTACAGTAACCTATGTAACATCATCAGTAGACTACAGTAACCTATGTAACATCATCAGTAGGCTACAGTAACCTATGTAACATCATCAGTAGACTACAGTAACCTCTGTAACATCATCAGTAGACTACAGTAACCTATGTAACATCATCAGTAGACTACAGTAACCTATGTAACATCATCAGTAGACTACAGTAACCTCTGTAACATCATCAGTAGACTACAGTAACCTATGTAACATCATCAGTAGGCTACAGTAACCTATGTAACATCATCAGTAGACTACAGTAACCTATGTAACATCATCAGTAGGCTACAGTAACCTATGTAACATCATCAGTAGACTACAGTAACCTATGTAACATCATCAGTAGACTACAGTAACCTATGTAACATCATCAGTAGACTACAGTAACCTATGTAACATCATCAGTAGGCTACAGTAACCTATGTAACATCATCAGTAGGCTACAGTAACCTATGTAACATCATCAGTAGACTACAGTAACCTATGTAACATCATCAGTAGTCTACAGTAACCTATGTAACATCATCAGTAGACTACAGTAACCTATGTAACATCATCAGTAGGCTACAGTAACCTATGTAACATCATCAGTAGACTACAGTAACCTATGTAACATCATCTGTAGGCTACAGTAACCTATGTAACATCATCAGTAGGCTACAGTAATCTATGTAACATCATCAGTAGACTACAGTAACCTATGTAACATCATCAGTAGACTACAGTAACCTATGTAACATCATCAGTAGACTACAGTAACCTATGTAACGTCATCAGTAGACTACAGTAACCTATGTAACATCATCAGTAGACTAACATCAGTAACAGTAACCTATGTAACATCATCAGTAGACTACAGTAACCTATGTAACATCATCAGTAGACTACAGTAACCTATGTAACGTCATCAGTAGACTACAGTAACCTATGTAACATCATCAGCAGACTACAGTAATCCATGTAACATCATCAGTAGACTACAGTAACCTATGTAACATCATCAGTAGACTACAGTAACCTATGCTTCGAGGGGAAGGGGAGGGGCTACAGTAACCTCAGTAACATCATCAGTAGGCTACAGTAACCTCTGTAACATCATCAGTAGGCTACAGTAACCTATGCTTTGGAGGGGAAGGGGAGGGGCTACAGTAACGTCTGTAACATCATCAGTAGACTACAGTAACCTATGTAACGTCATCAGTAGGCTACAGTAACCTATGTAACATCATCAGTAGACTACAGTAACCTGTGTAACATCATCAGTAGGCTACAGTAACCTATGTAACATCATCAGTAGACTACAGTAACCTATGTAACATCATCAGTAGACTACAGTAACCTATGTAACATCATCAGTAGGCTACAGTAACCTCTGTAACATCATCAGTAGACTACAGTAACCTATGTAACATCATCAGTAGACTACAGTAACCTATGTAACATCATCAGTAGACTACAGTAACCTATGTAACATCATCAGTAGGCTACAGTAACCTATGTAACATCATCAGTAGGCTACAGTAACCTATGTAACATCATCAGTAGACTACAGTAACCTATGTAACATCATCAGTAGTCTACAGTAACCTATGTAACATCATCAGTAGACTACAGTAACCTATGTAACATCATCAGTAGACTACAGTAACCTATGTAACGTCATCAGTAGGCTACAGTAACCTATGTAACATCATCAGTAGGCTACAGTAACCTATGTAACGTCATCAGTAGACTACAGTAACCTATGCAACATCATCAGTAGGCTACAGTAACCCATGTAACATCATCAGTAGGCTACAGTAACCTATGCTTCGGAGGGGAAGGGGAGGGGCTACAGTAACCTCTGTAACATCATCAGTAGGCTACAGTAACCTATGCTTCGGAGGGGAAGGGGGAGGGGCTACAGTAACCTCTGTAACATCATCAGTAGACTACAGTAACCTATGTAACGTCATCAGTAGGCTACAGTAACCTATGTAACATCATCAGTAGATTACAGTAACCTATGTAACATCATCAGTAGATTACAGTAACCAATGTAACATCATCAGTAGACTACAGTAACCTATGTAACATCATCAGTAGGCTACAGTAACCTATGTAACATCATCAGTAGGCTACAGTAACCTATGTAACATCATCAGTAGATTACAGTAACTTATGTAACATCATCAGTAGATTACAGTAACCAATGTAACATCATCAGTAGACTACAGTAACCTATGTAACATCATCAGTAGGCTACAGTAACCTATGTAACATCATCAGTAGACTACAGTAACCTATGTAACATCATCTGTAGGCTACAGTAACCTATGTAACATCATCAGTAGGCTACAGTAATCTATGTAACATCATCAGTAGACTACAGTAACCTATATAACATCATCAGTAGACTACAGTAACCTATGTAACATCATCAGTAGACTACAGTAACCTATGTAACATCATCAGTAGACTACAGTAACATATGTAACATCATCAGTAGACTACAGTAACCTATGTAACATCATCAGTAGACTACAGTAACCTATGTAACGTCATCAGTAGACTACAGTAACCTATGTAACATCATCAGCAGACTACAGTAATCCATGTAACATCATCAGTAGACTATAGTAACCTATGTAACGTCATCAGTAGGCTACAGTAACCTATGTAACATCATCAGTAGGCTACAGTAACCTATGTAACATCATCAGTAGACTACAGTAACCTATGTAACATCATCAGTAGACTACAGTAACCTATGTAACATCATCAGTAGACTACAGTAACCTATGTAACGTCATCAGTAGGCTACAGTAACCTATGTAACGTCATCAGTAGACTACAGTAACCTATGTAACATCATCAGTAGGCTACAGTAACCCATGTAACATCATCAGTAGGCTACAGTAACCTATGCTTCGGAGGGGAAGGGGAGGGGCTACAGTAACCTCTGTAACATCATCAGTAGGCTACAGTAACCTATGCTTCGGAGGGGAAGGGGAGGGGCTACAGTAACCTCTGTAACATCATCAGTAGACTACAGTAACCTATGTAACGTCATCAGTAGATTACAGTAACCTATGTAACATCGTCAGTAGGCTACAGTAACCTATGTAACATCATCAGTAGATTACAGTAACTTATGTAACATCATCAGTAGATTACAGTAACCAATGTAACATCATCAGTAGACTACAGTAACCTATGTAACATCATCAGTAGGCTACAGTAACCTATGTAACATCATCAGTAGACTACAGTAACCTATGTAACATCATCTGTAGGCTACAGTAACCTATGTAACATCATCAGTAGGCTACAGTAATCTATGTAACATCATCAGTAGACTACAGTAACCTATGTAACATCATCAGTAGACTACAGTAACCTATGTAACATCATCAGTAGGCTACAGTAACCTATGTAACATCATCAGTAGACTACAGTAACCTATGTAACATCATCTGTAGGCTACAGTAACCTATGTAACATCATCAGTAGGCTACAGTAATCTATGTAACATCATCAGTAGACTACAGTAACCTATGTAACATCATCAGTAGACTACAGTAACCTATGTAACATCATCAGTAGACTACAGTAACCTATGTAACGTCATCAGTAGACTACAGTAACCTATGTAACATCATCAGTAGACTACAGTAACCTATGTAACATCATCAGTAGACTACAGTAACCTATGTAACATCATCAGTAGACTACAGTAACCTATGTAACGTCATCAGTAGACTACAGTAACCTATGTAACATCATCAGCAGACTACAGTAATCCATGTAACATCATCAGTAGACTACAGTAACCTATGTAACATCATCAGTAGACTACAGTAACCTATGCTTCGAGGGGAAGGGGGAGGGGCTACAGTAACCTCTGTAACATCATCAGTAGGCTACAGTAACCTCTGTAACATCATCAGTAGGCTACAGTAACCTATGCTTTGGAGGGGAAGGGGGAGGGGCTACAGTAACGTCTGTAACATCATCAGTAGACTACAGTAACCTATGTAACGTCATCAGTAGGCTACAGTAACCTATGTAACATCATCAGTAGACTACAGTAACCTGTGTAACATCATCAGTAGGCTACAGTAACCTATGTAACATCATCAGTAGACTACAGTAACCTATGTAACATCATCAGTAGACTACAGTAACCTATGTAACATCATCAGTAGGCTACAGTAACCTCTGTAACATCATCAGTAGACTACAGTAACCTATGTAACATCATCAGTAGACTACAGTAACCTATGTAACATCATCAGTAGACTACAGTAACCTATGTAACATCATCAGTAGGCTACAGTAACCTATGTAACATCATCAGTAGGCTACAGTAACCTATGTAACATCATCAGTAGACTACAGTAACCTATGTAACATCATCAGTAGTCTACAGTAACCTATGTAACATCATCAGTAGACTACAGTAACCTATGTAACATCATCAGTAGACTACAGTAACCTATGTAACGTCATCAGTAGGCTACAGTAACCTATGTAACATCATCAGTAGGCTACAGTAACCTATGTAACGTCATCAGTAGACTACAGTAACCTATGCAACATCATCAGTAGGCTACAGTAACCCATGTAACATCATCAGTAGGCTACAGTAACCTATGCTTCGGAGGGGAAGGGGAGGGGCTACAGTAACCTCTGTAACATCATCAGTAGGCTACAGTAACCTATGCTTCGGAGGGAAGGGGAGGGGCTACAGTAACCTCTGTAACATCATCAGTAGACTACAGTAACCTATGTAACGTCATCAGTAGGCTACAGTAACCTATGTAACATCATCAGTAGATTACAGTAACCTATGTAACATCATCAGTAGATTACAGTAACCAATGTAACATCATCAGTAGACTACAGTAACCTATGTAACATCATCAGTAGGCTACAGTAACCTATGTAACATCATCAGTAGGCTACAGTAACCTATGTAACATCATCAGTAGATTACAGTAATTTATGTAACATCATCAGTAGATTACAGTAACCAATGTAACATCATCAGTAGACTACAGTAACCTATGTAACATCATCAGTAGGCTACAGTAACCTATGTAACATCATCAGTAGACTACAGTAACCTATGTAACATCATCTGTAGGCTACAGTAACCTATGTAACATCATCAGTAGGCTACAGTAATCTATGTAACATCATCAGTAGACTACAGTAACCTATATAACATCATCAGTAGACTACAGTAACCTATGTAACATCATCAGTAGACTACAGTAACCTATGTAACATCATCAGTAGACTACAGTAACATATGTAACATCATCAGTAGACTACAGTAACCTATGTAACATCATCAGTAGACTACAGTAACCTATGTAACGTCATCAGTAGACTACAGTAACCTATGTAACATCATCAGCAGACTACAGTAATCCATGTAACATCATCAGTAGACTATAGTAACCTATGTAACGTCATCAGTAGGCTACAGTAACCTATGTAACATCATCAGTAGGCTACAGTAACCTATGTAACATCATCAGTAGACTACAGTAACCTATGTAACATCATCAGTAGACTACAGTAACCTATGTAACATCATCAGTAGACTACAGTAACCTATGTAACGTCATCAGTAGGCTACAGTAACCTATGTAACGTCATCAGTAGACTACAGTAACCTATGTAACATCATCAGTAGGCTACAGTAACCCATGTAACATCATCAGTAGGCTACAGTAACCTATGCTTCGGAGGGGAAGGGGAGGGGCTACAGTAACCTCTGTAACATCATCAGTAGGCTACAGTAACCTATGCTTCGGAGGGGAAGGGGAGGGGCTACAGTAACCTCTGTAACATCATCAGTAGACTACAGTAACCTATGTAACGTCATCAGTAGATTACAGTAACCTATGTAACATCGTCAGTAGGCTACAGTAACCTATGTAACATCATCAGTAGATTACAGTAACTTATGTAACATCATCAGTAGATTACAGTAACCAATGTAACATCATCAGTAGACTACAGTAACCTATGTAACATCATCAGTAGGCTACAGTAACCTATGTAACATCATCAGTAGACTACAGTAACCTATGTAACATCATCTGTAGGCTACAGTAACCTATGTAACATCATCAGTAGGCTACAGTAATCTATGTAACATCATCAGTAGACTACAGTAACCTATGTAACATCATCAGTAGACTACAGTAACCTATGTAACATCATCAGTAGACTACAGTAACCTATGTAACGTCATCAGTAGACTACAGTAACCTATGTAACATCATCAGTAGACTACAGTAACCTATGTAACATCATCAGTAGACTAAAGTAACCTATGTAACATCATCAGTAGACTACAGTAACCTATGTAACGTCATCAGTAGACTACAGTAACCTATGTAACATCATCAGCAGACTACAGTAATCCATGTAACATCATCAGTAGACTACAGTAACCTATGTAACATCATCAGTAGACTACAGTAACCTATGCTTCGAGGGGAAGGGGGAGGGGCTACAGTAACCTCTGTAACATCATCAGTAGGCTACAGTAACCTCTGTAACATCATCAGTAGGCTACAGTAACCTATGCTTCGGAGGGGAAGGGGGAGGGGCTACAGTAACGTCTGTAACATCATCAGTAGACTACAGTAACCTATGTAACGTCATCAGTAGGCTACAGTAACCTATGTAACATCATCAGTAGACTACAGTAACCTGTGTAACATCATCAGTAGGCTACAGTAACCTATGTAACGTCATCAGTAGATTACAGTAACCTATGTAACATCATCAGTAGATTACAGTAACCTATGTAACATCATCAGTAGATTACAGTAACCTATGTTACATCATCAGTAGACTACAGTAACCTATGTAACATCATCAGTAGACTACAGTAACCTATGTAACATCATCAGTAGGCTACAGTAACCTATGTAACATCATCAGTAGACTACAGTAACCTCTGTAACATCATCAGTAGACTACAGTAACCTATGTAACATCATCAGTAGGCTACAGTAACCTATGTAACATCATCAGTAGGCTACAGTAATCTATGTAACATCATCAGTAGACTACAGTAACCTATGTAACATCATCAGTAGACTACAGTAACCTATGTAACATCATCAGTAGACTACAGTAACCTCTGTAACATCATCAGTAGACTACAGTAACCTATGTAACATCATCAGTAGGCTACAGTAACCTATGTAACATCATCAGTAGACTACAGTAACCTATGTAACATCATCAGTAGACTACAGTAACCTATGTAACATCATCAGTAGGCTACAGTAACCTATGTAACATCATCAGTAGACTACAGTAATCTATGTAACATCATCAGTAGACTACAGTAATCTATGTAACGTCATCAGTAGACTACAGTAACCTATGTAACATCATCAGTACACTACAGTAACCTATGTAACATCATCAGTAGGCTACAGTAACCTATGTAACATCATCAGTAGACTACAGTAATCTATGTAACATCATCAGTAGACTACAGTAATCTATGTAACGTCATCAGTAGATTACAGTAACCTATGTAACATCATCAGTAGATTACAGTAACCTATGTAACATCATCAGTAGATTACAGTAACCTATGTTACATCATCAGTAGACTACAGTAACCTATGTAACATCATCAGTAGACTACAGTAACCTATGTAACATCATCAGTAGGCTACAGTAACCTATGTAACATCATCAGTAGACTACAGTAACCTCTGTAACATCATCAGTAGACTACAGTAACCTATGTAACATCATCAGTAGGCTACAGTAATCTATGTAACATCATCAGTAGACTACAGTAACCTATGTAACATCATCAGTAGACTACAGTAACCTATGTAACATCATCAGTAGACTTCAGTAACCTCTGTAACATCATCAGTAGACTACAGTAACCTATGTAACATCATCAGTAGGCTACAGTAACCTATGTAACATCATCAGTAGACTACAGTAACCTATGTAACATCATCAGTAGACTACAGTAACCTATGTAACATCATCAGTAGGCTACAGTAACTTATGTAACATCATCAGTAGACTACAGTAATCTATGTAACATCATCAGTAGACTACAGTAATCTACGTAACGTCATCAGTAGGCTACAGTAACCTATGCTTCGGAGGGGAAGGGGGAGGGGCTACAGTAACCTCTGTAACATCACCAGTAGGCTACAGTAACCTATGCTTCGGAGGGGAAGGGGCAGGGGCTACAGTAACCTCTGTAACATCATCAGTAGGCTACAGCAACCTCTGTAACATCATCAGTAGGCTACAGTAACCTATGCTTCGGAGGGGAAGGGGCAGGGGCTACAGTAACCTATGTAACATCATCAGTGGGCTACAGTAACCTATGTAACATCATCAGTAGACTACAGTAACCTATGTAACATCATCAGTAGGCTACAGTAACCTATGTAACATCATCAGTAGACTACAGTAACCTCTGTAACATCATCAGTAGACTACAGTAACCTATGTAACATCATCAGTAGACTACAGTAATCTATGTAACATCATCAGTAGACTACAGTAACCTATGTAACATCATCAGTAGACTACAGTAACCTATGCTTCGGAGGGGAAGGGGGAGGGGCTACAGTAACCTCTGTAACATCATCAGTAGGCTACAGTAACCTCTGTAACATCATCAGTAGGCTACAGTAACCTATGCTTCGGAGGGGAAGGGGGAGGGGCTACAGTAACGTCTGTAACATCATCAGTAGACTACAGTAACCTATGTAACGTCATCAGTAGGCTACAGTAACCTATGTAACATCATCAGTAGACTACAGTAACCTATGTAACATCATCAGTAGGCTACAGTAACCTATGTAACGTCATCAGTAGATTACAGTAACCTATGTAACATCATCAGTAGATTACAGTAACCTATGTAACATCATCAGTAGATTACAGTAACCTATGTTACATCATCAGTAGACTACAGTAACCTATGTAACATCATCAGTAGACTACAGTAACCTATGTAACATCATCAGTAGGCTACAGTAACCTATGTAACATCATCAGTAGACTACAGTAACCTCTGTAACATCATCAGTAGACTACAGTAACCTATGTAACATCATCAGTAGGCTACAGTAACCTATGTAACATCATCAGTAGGCTACAGTAACCTATGTAACATCATCAGTAGACTACAGTAACCTATGTAACATCATCAGTAGGCTACAGTAACCTATGTAACATCATCAGTAGACTACAGTAACCTATGTAACATCATCAGTAGACTACAGTAACCTATGTAACATCATCAGTAGACTACAGTAACCTATGTAACATCATCAGTAGGCTACAGTAACCTATGTAACATCATCAGTAGGCTACAGTAACCTATGTAACATCATCAGTAGGCTACAGTAACCTATGTAACATCATCAGTAGACTACAGTAACCTATGTAACATCATAGTAGGCTACAGTAACCTATGTAACATCATCAGTAGACTACAGTAACCTATGTAACATCATCAGTAGACTACAGTAACTAATGTAATATCATCAGTAGGCTACAGTAACCAATGTAATATCATCAGTAGGCTACAGTAACCTATGTAACATCATCAGTAGACTACAGTAACCTATGTAACATCATCAGTAGACTACAGTAACCTATGTAACATCATCAGTAGACTACAGTAACCTATGTAACATCATCAGTAGGCTACAGTAACCTATGTAACATCATCAGTAGACTACAGTAACCTCTGTAACATCATCAGTAGACTACAGTAACCTATGTAACATCATCAGTAGACTACAGTAACCTATGTAACATCATCAGTAGACTACAGTAACCTCTGTAACATCATCAGTAGACTACAGTAACCTCTGTAACATCATCAGTAGACTACAGTAACACAAAGACATAAAAAAGGAACTAAGGTCAGAACATGACATCTGGCATCACCTGGCTGGCTGGCGGCTCTGGCGGCTCCTGGCTGGCTGGCGGCTCCTGGCTGACTGGCGGCTCCAGGCTGACTGGCGGCTCTGGCGGCTCCTGGCTGGCTGGCGCGACTGGCGGCTCCTGGCTGGCTGGCGGCTCTGGCGGCTCCTGGCGGCTCCTGGCTGGCTGGTGGCTGACTGGCGGCTCTGGCGGCCCAGGACAGACTGGCGGCTCTGACGGCCCAGGACAGACGGGAGACTCTGGCGGCCCAGGACAGACGGGAGACCCTGGCAGATCAGGACAGACGGGGGAGACCCTGGCGGCTCAGGACAGACGGGACACTCTGGTGGCTCAGGACAGACGGGAGACTCTGGCGGCGCTGGAGAGGAGAAAGGCTCTGGCAGCGCTGGACAGGCGGGAACACCTGTAGGCAGAAGACGGAGAGACAGCCTGGTGCAGGGGGCTGCCACCGGAGGGCTGGTGCATGGAGGTGGCACTCGGTAGACCGGACCGTTTAGGCGCACTGGAGCTCTTGAGCACCGAGCCTGCCTAACCTTACCTGGTTGAATGCTCCCCGTAGCCAGGCCAGTGCGGCGAGGTGGAATAGCCGCGCTGTGCTGGCAAACCGGGGACACCATGCGTAAGACTGGTGCCATGTACGCCAGCCCGAGGAGACGCACTGGAGACAAGATGCGTAGAGTCGTCTTCATGGCACCTGGCTCGATGCCCACTCTAGCCTGGCCGATACGAGTCGCTGGAATGTACCGCACCGGGCTATGTACACGCACCGGGGACACGTGCGCTCAACCGCATAACACGGTGCCTGCCCGGTCCCTCTCGCTCTCCGGTAAGCACGGGAAGTTGACGCAGGTCTCCTACCTGGCTTCGCCACACTCCCCGTGTGCATCCCCCCAAGACATTTTTGGGGCTGCCTCTCGGGCTTCCAGCCGCGCTGTCGTGCTAGCTCCTCATAATGCCGCCTCTCTGCTTTCACTGCCTCCAGCTCTGCTTTGGGGCAGCGATATTCCCCTGGCTGTTCCCAGGGTCCTTTAGGGTCCAAGAATCTCCTCCCAAGTCCAGTTCTCCAGGTATAGCTGCCTCTCCTGCTGCTGCTGCTGCTGCCTGTTATCACGCTGCTTGGTCCTTGGTTGGTGGGTGTTTCTGTAACGACATTCCTCCTCCTCTTCTGAGGAGGAGAAGCGAGAAGGATCGGAGGACCAAAGTGCAGCGCGGTCAGTGTCCATAACATCTATTATAAGATATAAACTGAACACTATGAAAAACAAAACAATAAACGTGAACATGAAACGAAACCAAAACAGTACCGTGTGGCGACAAACACTGACACGGAAACAAACACCCACAGCTCAAAAGTGAAACCCAGGCTACCTAAGTATGATTCTCAATCAGAGACAACTAACGACACCTGCCTCTGATTGAGAACCATACTAGGCCGAAACAGAAACGAAACATAGAAAAACAAACAGACTGCCCACCCCAACTCACGCCCTGACCATACTAAATAAAGACAAAACAAAGGAAATAAAGGTCAGAACGTGACACAAACAATGTTTATATGCAATCCTCAGGTTGTTTTTAGCCTAAATAATGGATAATTTTCAGCCGGACAATAACGTCGTCAATATAAAAGGTAAACAAGAAATGCACTCTCGGTCATGCACATGAAAAAGCTCTGTGACACGGCAGGGTCCACTCATTCAGACTGCTCTTACTCCCTCATTTTTTCAGAATACAAGCCTGAAACAATTACTGAAGACTGTTGACATCTAGTTGTAGGCATAGGAACTGCAATTTCAGTCCTAAGTTAATAGATACTGTAATGGCATTTAATAGAAAACTACACACAAAAAATCATACTTCCTGAATGGTTTTTGCCTGCTAAATCAATTATGTTACACTCACAGGCACTATTGTAACAGTGTTGAAAACTGTGGAGTGTCTTCGATCCAAATCTACCAATTATATGCATATCCTATCTTCTGGGCCTGAGAAGAAGGCAGTTTAATTTAGGCACGCTTTTCATCCAAAATTCCAAATGCTGCCCCCTACCCTAGAGAAGATAAGACACTGATAAAATCTCTCTGGTTGACATGCTAATTAAGACACGGATAAAAGCTCTCTGGCTGACATGTTAATTAAGACACTGATAAAAGCTCTCTGGTTGTCATGTTAACCTTTTGTGACTAGGGGGCAGTATTTTCATTTTTGGGAAAAAAACGTTCCCGTAGTAAACGGGATATTTTGTCAGGACAAGATGCTAGAATATGCATATAATTAACAGCTGGGGATAGAAAACACTCTAACGTTTCCAAAACTGTAAAAATATTGTCTGTGTGTATAACAGAACTGATGTTGCAGGCGAAAGCCTGAGAAAAATCCAAACAGGAAGGGACTCTTATTTAGAAGGCTCTGCGTTCCTATGCATCCCTATTGAGCAGTGAATGGGCTATCAACCAGATTACTTTTTTCTATGGCTTCCCTAATGTGTCTAGTGTCACAATACATAGTTTCAGGCTTTTATTTTGAGAAATGAGCCTGAACGTCAACATTGCGTCAGTGGTCAGCTGAAGTCTCTCATTGTGTAAAGGACAAATGTGACCATTGTTTCTCTCTTTCCTACTAAGAAGCCACCATTCCCGGTTGATATATTATCGAATAGATATTTGAAAAACACCTTGAGGATTGATTATAAACAATGTTGGCCATGTTTCTGTCGATATTATGGAGCTAATTTGGAATATTTTTCACCGTTTTCGTGACTGCAATTTCCGGGCGATTTCTCAGCCAAACGTGAAGAACAAACGGAGCTAATTTTGCCTACAAAAAAAATATTTTTGGAAAAAAGGAACATTTGTTATCTAACTTGGAGGCTCGTGAGTGCAAACATCCGAAGCTCATCAAAGGTAAACGATTTAATTTGATTGCCTTTCTGATTTCCATGACCAAGTTACCTGCTGCTAGCTGGACAAAATGCTATGCTAGGCTATCGATAAACTTACACAAATGCTTGTCTAGCTTTGGCTGTAAAGCATATTTTGAAAATCTGAGACGACAGGGTGATTAACAAAAGCCTAAGCTGTGTCTCAATATATTTCATTTGTGATTTTCATGAATAGGAATATTTTCTAGTAATATTTATGTCCGTTGCGTTATGCTAATTAGTGTCAGATGATGACAACGGTCCCGTTCACGGGATGGGGTGTCACTAGAGGTTAATTAAGACACTGATAAAAGCTCTCTGGTTGACATGTTAATTAAGACACTGATAAAAGCTCTCTGGTTGACATGTTCAAACACTCACAACCATTATTAACAAACATTCAGACCCTGCCAAACACACAGTTACAATGACTGATAGACATCAACACTCTCTCATTCAATATACAGTCTTCTCCACATACATTTGCCTCATCTCTCTCTGTCCCTTCTCCCCCCCTCCACCCACACAGTTCTAAATATTAATATTATATGTGTCCATTCATGCTGAGAGCTCAACCCTGAAGCCTCTCATTTGGCTCAATTTTGAACTTTGTCCCTGGCGTCTCAGGGGTCTGTCTGAACTGGCCGACATTGGTCCGACACTGTGTCTCTGAGACGGGAGAGTATCACTGGTCAAGGCCTGTTTCCTGTGAGAGACGGGAGGTTATCGACCCTCAGAGTACATGGAATACAGTCACTCAGCTCTCTGATGTGGTACGAGGTGAGAGACTGACTGCAATAGCGGTCGGTGCCATTTACGATTAGGTCCTTATTTCTATTACAGCATATTGGATGACTGTCATTCATATTACTTTCCTCCAGTTCAATGTAACAGTGACAGGTTTAGGCTACTTACTACATGATACTAGGATTTGCTCTAATTTACCCATCATGAGGTTGTTACAACCTGGACTACAAAAAAACCTTCAATTTAGGTGCACACAGGTCGAAAGACCAATTGGAGTAATCAAGGTGACAGGCAATGACAATGTTTACATACGCACATTATTCCGGATAGTAGCTCATATCCCGCTTAAGTTCCTATTTGGGATAAGATGTTTACATGAACCTTTGATATGCTCATATCCCTGAAGCCATGAATAAACAGAATATTCCTCATTTAAATTCAGATGGGTTCAATGGAATAGTAGCTGAAATCTGGACACTGACTGTAGGTCTATAGCCTCTTACATTGCCTAATATCATATTAACTCAGAATTATGCATTTCTTGCAGTAAAATTATACAACAACTGTTCATTTTGTCTTGGGAACCGCGGTGGAGAAATATGATTTCTTTATTTCAGCATCTCCTGAGAAAATGTGAATGTATGTGATGGTGTTATCTTTGACACTGTTATGGAAGCACAGTTCTTCATCCGCATAACATAATGCACCCAAGACAACAAAGTATTTCATTGTTTTCTCAGCTTTTCATTTCCTTAAAACCGGTCAAGCTGATGACATTTGGACATTTTGACATTTTGACATTTTGCACAGGAACAATCTTTCCACTTTTTTGGAGTTATTCCATTTCTCCCCAGTCCCTAAACAAAACAGTCAACTTAACCACTGGGAGTAAACGGATACCGGACCGCACTCTGGTCAAAGAGTGATGACAGACACAGAAGCACAGTCTAGGAGTTTAACCTCTTGGTCCTACCTGGCACGCAGGCATCCCATCTAGACATCTGGAAATGCAAATGCGCTACGCTAAATGCTAATAGTACTAGTTAAAACTCAAACGTTCATTAAAATACACATGCAGGGTATTGAATTAAAGCTACACTCGTTGTGAATTCAGGCAACAAGTCAGATTTTTAAAATGCTTTTCGGCGAAAGCATGAGAAGCTATTATCTGATAGCATTTAACACCCCAAAAGACCCGCAGGGGACGTAAACAAAATAATTAGCATAGTCGTCGCTACACAAACCGCACAAATAAAATATAAAACATTCATTCCCTTTGACCATCTTCTTTGTTGGCACTCCTAGATGTCCCATAATCACTATTGGGTCCTTTTTTCGATTAAATCGGTCTATATATAGCCTAGATATCGATCTATGAAGACTGTGTGATAAACGGAAAAAAATAGCGTCTTGTAACGTCATTTTTTTAAATTAAAAAAGTTGACGATAAACTTTCACAAAACTCTTCAAAATACTTTTGTAATGCAACTTTAGGTATTAGTACACGTTAATAAGCGATAAAATTCATCAGGAGGTGAAGTATATTCTTTAGCGTCTGTTTGACCAAGAAACAAACCCTCGGCAAATGACAAGACTCTAGACAACGTGTGGAAGCTGTAGGTATTGCAACCTCAGCCCCATTAAATGTGGTTCACCTTTATCAATGGGTTCAAGTCGCGCATGGATATATATTTCCATTTTCAGTGATCAGATTTTTCTGCGCTTTTCGATGAAACGCACGTTCTGTTATAGTCACAGCCGTGATTTAACCAGTTTTATAAATGTCTGCGTGTTTTCTATCCACACATACTAATCATATGCATATACTATATTCCTGGCATGAGTAGCAGGGCGCTGAAATGTTGCGCGATTTTTAACAGAATGTTCGAAAAAGTAGGGGGTAGGATTAATGATGAAACAAAGTATACATGTGGTCTGTGTATAGAGGGAAACAGGATGAAAGAAATAGAACATTACTACAATGTTGTCACGCCCTGGTCTTAGTATTTTGTGTTTTCTTTATTTATTTGGTCAGGCCAGGGTGTGACATGGGTTTATTTTGTGTTGTGTTTATGTATGGGGGGTTTTCGTAGGTGTTGGGATTGTGGCTTAGTGGGGTGTTCTAGCAAAGTCTATGGTTGCCTGAGGTGGTTCTCAATCAGAGGCAGGTGATTCTCGTTGTCTCTGATTGGGAACCATATTTAGGCAGCCATATTCTTTGAGTGTTTCATGGGTGATTGTTCCTGTCTCTGTGTTTGTAGTCACCAGATAGGCTGTATAGGTTTTCACATTCCGTTTGTTGTTTTGTATTGTTTGTGTTTTTGTCGTTCAATAAACATGTATGGAAATTACCACGCTGCATTTTGGTCCGACTCTCCTTCGATGGAAGAAAACCGTAACAAATGTAAATCAAATAAACAATATTACATTAAACAGTAATGTCAGCAATCTCTTTACACAATTTACATTAAGAGAAAAATAACATACCATAATTATTCTCAAGAGAATTAACACTACAGCTACACCAACTGGTAGGCTAATCACATAATTGTACAAAATGGTGAGATAACTGGTGAAGAAAGCTACCCATCTACATACACATGTCTTGTATTTACATATAACAATAGCAACAGGAAAACTATAAAAGTGAAATAAGTATTTGGTCGAAATATATACAAATATCCCTGCAAATGAAAACGGTCTGATCTCCACGAAAGCCAACCGAACTGAGAAACGTATTTTTATACTAACAAGTGGTTGCCATGGTGAATAATCCAATAATAATTGGTAGGATACATAAAAGGAAACATCAAAGAGTTTACAGGAATCTCTAAATTAAAACACTGGCAGATGAATAAAATGTCCTTGTAGACGTAATAAAATGTAGAGGATTCTAAATGAATATCTAAAAGACTTTTATACAATCGATGTAAGACATTATTCTGGTGAGCACTACTTTATTTAGTTTTCTAGGGCAACAAGTTATGGCAGAAGAGAAGCTGCATGTATCTAACCATAATTAGACGAACAAATGGCCTACCAAATGTTGGAAATTATTATATGGCCTACCCAATGTCGGAAAATATGAGCAGAAATGTATCTAAATTAGGGGTGAAAATATCCTAAGCCAGTATGTAGGCTATACGGTCCAGTACGGACTATCAGCAAAACAAATTATGATGGAATTATTATGGTGGATGAAACTGCCCCGGTAGCCTACTTTTTGAAGTGATTTGTTTGACATACAGATGAGAACATCATCACACAACACCCGTGATATGTGAAACTGAGCCTGCACAGACTGCAAAAAACAACTAAACGGGATAAGATATTTACATGCCACAGTATCCCATCTCAAATCAGCATATCCCAGGCATCTTATTTCTCATAGCCGGGATGCAAGCTTTTTGGGGTTATTGTAAACAGGACACAATGTTTATATGCATCAACTCAAAAACAGAATAGTTGAGTATCCTGAATAATAACGGGATATTGGTGTGCATGTAAAAGTGGTCAGTGACACATTCAATACAAGAGTTTGTATTTTACAAATTCAGGTAGGTGCCTTCCTGTTGTGTTCCGTTTGATTCCATTTAAGAAACGTTTTGCAACAGAATTGGCGGATTGTATTTGTAAGTCTTGAGATATGCTTGGCTGGGTCTCTCTGCTTTTCACTGACAGTCGCAACTCAACAATCATCTATTTCAGTGGTACTCATTGCGCGGCCTGAGCATAATTTGCGGCTTGCTGTGATTTTCCTATTTGCCATTCATAATACATTCATAATGATACAATTTCAATTCAATGTGTTTAATGCAGGCCTGAATCACTTCATTGAATATATTGTTTGTTCCCTGGAAGGCAGATAGATGGTAGTATTGAACAGAAAGGCCGAAATAGAACATTTGCCAAAATAGAACGCAACTGCTCAGATACAGCGACCGACACATATCAGTTTGCTACTAGCTAATTTTGCAGTTTGGTCGACATGGATCGATCTATTGTAAAAAATATATAAAAAAGTGAATCTATCGACAATGAAAATTAGGGGGAAGGGCTGGAGAACAATGTGACAGCTGTGAACGAACAACCACTGCAGAACCAGGAAAATCAGGAAGATGGCGGCCGGGAAATGCAGCTACGGTAGCTTACGTGGCTAACATGGCTCCAGACAGTTCCAAGAAAAATGGACAGACAAGTATTTTTTTGTACTGCATGATGGGACTAGCTCACTTTGTTTTATTTGCCAGAAGGCAGTCAAATGTTTTTTTATTAGCAAATTTAGAACGACATTTCCAGTCACGCCCTGCCTACTTTGACAAAACATATCCACCATAAATCAACCACAGAAACAACAACATTGCGCAACTCAAAGGAAAGCTCAAACGACAACAACAAATTATGGGCAGATATAGCACTTTAGCAGAGAAAATGACAGATGCAACATGTGAGATTGTGTGGATAATCACGACAAACAAGAAGGCCTTCACAGACGTAGAGATTGTCAAATAATATTTTTGGGCCTCAGCCGAAATATTTTATGCTGATTTCACAAACAAGGAAGCTATTTTAAAGCATATGAAGACTGCAACTCTCAGACTCGACCATAACAAGACGCATAAAAAATGTTGGTGAGGACATCAGTAAGTAACTTATTACTGACATACCCGTGGCGCCGTGTTTAAGTATTGCGCTTGACGAAAGCACTGATATAAATTACATTGCGCAATTATGTGTTTAGGTCCGATTCCCTCAAAACGAGTTGTTCATAGAGGAACTTGTATGTTTACTGCCCCTTCAGGGACAAACATGAGGAGAGGATATTCTGAAAGCCTTTGTTACCTTTTTAAATCTGGCAAATCAAAATCAAATCAAATCAAATTGTATTTGTCACATACACATGGTTAGCAGATGTTAATGCAAGTGTAGCGAAATGCTTGTGCTTCTAGTTCCGACAATGCAGTGATAACCAACAAGTAATCTAACTAACAATTCCAAAACTACTGTCTTATACACAGTGTAAGGGGATAAAGAATATGTACATAAGGATATATGAATGAGTGATGGTACAGGGCAGCATACAGTAGATGGTATCGAGTACAGTATATACATATGAGATGAGTATGTAGACAAAGTAAACAAAGTGGCATAGTTAAAGTGCCTAGTGATACATGTATTACATAAGGATGCAGTCGATGATATAGAGTACAGTATATACGTATGCATATGAGATGAATAATGTAGGGTAAGTAACATTATATAAGGTAGCATTGTTTAAAGTGGCTACTGATATATTTACATCATTTCCCATCAATTCCCATTATTAAAGTGGCTGGAGTTGGGTCAGTGTCAATGTCAGTGTGTTGGCAGCAGCCACTCAATGTTAGTGGTGGCTGTTTAACAGTCTGATGGCCTTGAGATAGAAGCTGTTTTTCAGTCTCTCGGTCCCAGCTTTGATGCACCTGTACTGACCTCGCCTTCTGGATGATAGCGGGGTGAACAGGCAGTGGCTCGGGTGGTTGATGTCCTTGATGATCTTTATGGCCTTCCTGTAACATCGGGTGGTGTAGGTGTCCTGGAGGGCAGGTAGTTTGCCCCGGTGATGCGTTGTGCAGACCTCACTACCCTCTGGAGAGCCTTACGGTTGAGGGCGGAGCAGTTGCCGTACCAGGCGGTGATACAGCCCGCCAGGATGCTCTTGATTGTGCATCTGTAGAAGTTTGTGAATGCTTTTGGTGACAAGCCGAATTTCTTCAGCCTCCTGAGGTTGAAGAGGCGCTGCTGCGCCTTCTTCACGACGCTGTCGGTGTGAGTGGACCAATTCAGTTTGTCTGTGATGTGTATGCCGAGGAACTTAAAACTTGCTACCCTCTCCACTACTGTTCCATCGATGTGGATAGGGGGATGTTCCCTCTGCTGTTTCCTGAAGTCCACAATCATCTCCTTAGTTTTGTTGACGTTGAGTGTGAGGTTATTTTCCTGACACCACACTCCAAGGGCCCTCACCTCCTCCCTGTAGGCCGTCTCGTCGTTGTTGGTAATCAAGCCTACCACTGTTGTGTCGTCCGCAAACTTGATGATTGAGTTGGAGGCGTGTGTGGCCACGCAGTCGTGGGTGAACAGGGAGTACAGGAGAGGGCTCAGAACGCACCCTTGTGGGGCCCCCGTGTTGAGGATCAGCGGGGAGGAGATGTTGTTGCCCACCCTCACCACCTGGGGGCGGCCCGTCAGGAAGTCCAGTACCCAGTTGCACAGGGCGGGGTCGAGACCCAGGGTCTCGAGCTTGATGACGAGCTTGGAGGGTACTATGGTGTTGAATGCCGAGCTATAGCCGATGAACAGCATTCTTACATAGGTATTCCTCTTGTCCAGGTGGGTTAGGGCAGTGTGCAGTGTGGTTGAGATTGCATCGTCTGTGGACCTATTTGGGCGGTAAGGAAATTGGAGTGGGTCTAGGGTGTCAGGTAGGGTGGAGGTGATATGGTCCTTGACTAGTCTCTCAAAGCACTTCATGATGACGGAAGTGAGTGCTACGGGGCGGTAGTCGTTTAGCTCAGTTACCTTAGCTTTCTTGGGAACAGGAACAATGGTGGCCCTCTTGAAGCATGTGGGAACAGCAGACTGGTATAGGGATTGATTGAATATGTCCGTAAACACACCGGCCAGCTGGTCTGCGCATGCTCTGAGAGCGCGACTGGGGATGCCGTCTGGGCCTGCAGCCTTGCGAGGGTTAGCACGTTTAAATGTCTTACTCACCTCGGCTGCAGTGAAGGAGAGAACGCATGTTTTCGTTGCAGGCCGTGTCAGTGGCACTGTATTGTCCTCAAAGCGGGCAAAAAAGTTATTTAGTCTGCCTGGGAGCAAGACATCCTGGTCCGTGACTGGGCTGGGTTTCTTCTTGTAGTCCGTGATTGACTGGAGACCCTGCCACATGCCTCTTGTGTCTGAGCCGTTGAATTGAGATTCTACTTTGTCTCTGTACTGACGCTTAGCTTTTTTAATAGCCTTGCGGAGGGAATAGCTGCACTGTTTGTATTCGGTCATGTTACCAGACACCTTGCATCTGTGTGCCTTAAGGCGCCCCAAACATGCGAGGGAAGGTGAAGGGACTCATAGGCCTGACCTGATGAGAAAGAGGATATTCGCAAATTTGCTACGTTTCATTGTATCATTCATCAGGAAGCACTTGTGGCTAAACTCAAAGACTGTGACTTACAGAATGTGATGCAGCAAGTGGTGCACGTGGTGAACATTATTATTGCGAGGGCACTGAATCACAGACAGTTCCGTCAGTTGCTGGAGGAATACCAGACAGAAAACGCCGACTTGATATGAATGTTTTTCAGCGTCAGGGACTGGGAGACTAGTCATGATTGAGGGAAAAATGAACAGAACAAAGTACAGAGAGAGATCGTTGATGAAAACCTGCTCCAGAGCACTCAGGACCTCAGACGCACAGATATCAGATATAATCAGATATTGTAAAACAGGGTATAGTTTACTTAGTTACAGTTCTATATAAAATGGGGGTATTGTTTAGTCATTTATTCATAAAATTCCTAACAATCCACCCTAAAATGACAAAACAATTCATACCATCATTAAACACTATATGGAAACTTCAATGATATACTAGAATAAAACAAATCAATACATGTATTTACACACAATCTACTTCAATGACTGTACTAACCTACATCAGAATCTTAACTCTACTTATCAGGATTTTCCGTTACAATCTTCATAAAGAAACGGTCTATACATGGAAACAAGAAAGCATCTAAATTCCCTAAACATCAAATATGGTCTCCTCGTGCGTGAAAGGATCCGGATTCTTCTATTACATCCGGAGCCATTTATTTTGTATTCCACTGGTCAGAGCTTAGCATATATCACCATCTGAAGTGTCATTGATTTCTCCAGAGTCAACAGGAAGTATCATTAAAAAGATGCTTTACATTGAAGTACAGATAGAGATGTAATAGTCCCAATGTTACTGATCCAAGGTCAGTTTTGAATTTCACCTCCTGGTGATTATGATGACTGACAGCGTTAGAATAAAAAAAACACACAAGGCTTAATCATGCTCTCTCTCTCTCTCCACCTGTCTCTCGTCTGCAGGTATGCTTTGATGTGAGAGAGGATGCCAACCCCCTGTCCCGTCATCGCCACCTCACCTGCTCTTAAGATAACCTTTGGGGCAACTATTATCACTTTTCCCTTTCTGTCTTTGATACTCTCTCACCTCTCTCCCCATCTTCTCTTTCTTCCTCTGTTATTATAATGCACACCAGATGTGTATTGAAGGACAGATTGAACTTCTATTCATAATATATTAAACATTACATTTATAATATTAATAATACATGTATTATGTATTCATAACACTTAGATAATGAACTTATTTTAGTAAACCTTTTCACATTCTCTACTGGAATTTGTTCACATTAGTTCACACTTCTGGTTGAACTTAAGTCTCATTTGATGAAATACAACACCTATCATGTACAATATTTGGCATGAAGCATAGGAAGTGCAATGAACCGTTTTTATATTCTGGGCCTATATATTTGAGTTATAAATCAACATTTTACAAATTCAATTATGTGATTTAGTCGACTGCAGAGTTACAATGTGTAACCATTGATGTCCCAGGACCAAGATTGGTAAACACTGGATCTAGTGACAACGTGCAGCAACAGCTTGCAAAAACAAGTGGTAATATAACTGTGTGGATATTCAACTTTGAGGAAGACGTAGTGTGAATTTAACTTGACATCAATACCATGAACACTGATAGTAAGCTCAGTACAAAAATGACAATTTCTAAAACAGATTATCAATAGGAAAAAATAAGTGTAACAGGTTATAGTGTATTACAGTATTACAGGGTAGAGTGTATTACAGTGTTACAGGTTAGAGTGTATTACAGTGTTACAGGTTAGAGTGTGTTACAGTGTTACAGGTTATAGTGTGTTACAGTGTTACAGGTTATAGTGTATTACAGTGTTACAGGTTAGAGTGTATTACAGTGTTACAGGTTATAGTGTGTTACAGTGTTACAGGTTAGAGTGTATTACAGTGTTACAGGTTATAGTGTGTTACAGTGTTACAGGTTATAGTGTGTTACAGTGTTACAGGTTATAGTGTATTACAGTGTTACAGGTTAGAGTGTATTACAGTGTTACAGGTTATAGTGTGTTACAGTGTTACAGGTTAGAGTGTATTACAGTGTTACAGGTTATAGTGTGTTACAGTGTTACAGGTTATAGTGTGTTACAGTGTTACAGGTTATAGTGTATTACAGTGTTACAGGTTAGAGTGTATTACAGTGTTACAGGTTATAGTGTGTTACAGTGTTACAGGTTATAGTGTGTTACAGTGTTACAGGTTATATATAGTGTGTTACAGTGTTACAGGTTATCGTGTGTTACAGTGTTACAGGTTATAGTGTGTTAGGTAAATAGGCTAATGTCAGCTAGCTTGTTAAATCATGATTTTCGTAAATTAACTTTTTGACCAAAAAAATATGCATAATCGTTTGTGTCTACAGTAGCTAACGTGTTCCTGTCAACTGTACATTTGACAGGAATATGCATGTTTCGTTATGACGTTATAATCACTTACATTTGCTTCCGTCCTAGGATTTTTGTTAGCCATCTTCGCTGAAGTAAGTCTCCAGCCTTGGGTCGCATAGCATCAAATTCGTCATGGAAACCACTTGATATGATTGGTCATCGCACAGCGATCGCCGATGGCGATTTGCATAAATTTGGGAAATGTTTACATTTTTTGATTGCCTCTCACTCCACCTTTGCACCACACAAAGGTCCCCTGCCCTCTGTGCTTCTCGCCACTTTCCTTCCATTGAAATGAATGGGAAACAGTGTTTTACAACGCGGCATCCTGTGCTAGTGTACAGGCCCAGTTACCTATGAATTGTGGATCAATGACATGGGGTATCCGTCTACTCAGTGACACTCAGAGAACATTATCTTCGTAGTTCTTATTGCGGGACTCTGAAACAACTGTGAATTGAGCCACATTTATTGTCAACCTGTGTGTATTGAACACTATTCCTGAGGAAAAACAATACTGTGTGGATGTTGGAGTCTGATAACTCTGAGGAGGACACTGGGAAAAACAATACTGTGTGGATGTTTTGGAGTCTGATAACTCTGAGGACACTGGGAAAAACAATACTGTGTGGATGTTTTGGAGTCTGATAACTCTGAGGAGGACACTGGGAAAAACAATACTGTGTGGATGTTTTAGAGTCTGATAACTCTGAGGAGGACACTGGGAAAAACAATACTGTGTGGATGTTTTGGAGTCTGATAACTCTGAGGAGGACACTGGGAAAAACAATACTGTGTGGATGTTTTGGAGTCTGATAACTCTGAGGAGGACACTGGGAAAAACAATACTGTGTGGATGTTGGAGTCTGATAACTCTGAGGAGGACACTGGGAAAAACAATACTGTGTGGATGTTTTGGAGTCTGATAACTCTGAGGAGGACACTGGGAAAAACAATACTGTGTGGATGTTTTGGAGTCTGATAACTCTGAGGAGGACACTGGGAAAAACAATACTGTGTGGATGTTTTGGAGTCTGATAACTCTGAGGAGGACACTGGGAAAAACAATACTGTGTGGATGTTGGAGTCTGATAACTCTGAGGAGGACACTGGGAAAAACAATACTGTGTGGATGTTTTGGAGTCTGATAACTCTGAGGACACTGGGAAAAACAATACTGTGTGGATGTTTTGGAGTCTGATAACTCTGAGGAGGACACTGGGAAAAACAATACTGTGTGGATGTTTTGGAGTCTGATAACTCTGAGGAGGACACTGGGAAAAACAATACTGTGTGGATGTTTTGGAGTCTGATAACTCTGAGGACACTGGGAAAACAATACTGTGTGGATGTTTTGGAGTCTGATAACTCTGAGGAGGACACTGGGAAAAACAATACTGTGTGGATGTTTTAGAGTCTGATAACTCTGAGGAGGACACTGGGAAAAACAATACTGTGTGGATGTTTTGGAGTCTGATAACTCTGAGGAGGACACTGGGAAAAACAATACTGTGTGGATGTTTTGGAGTCTGATAACTCTGAGGAGGACACTGGGAAAAACAATACTGTGTGGATGTTTTGGAGTCTGATAACTCTGAGGAGGACACTGGGAAAAACAATACTGTGTGGATGTTTTGGAGTCTGATAACTCTGAGGAGGACACTGGGAAAAACAATACTGTGTGGATGTTTTGGAGTCTGATAACTCTGAGGACACTGGGAAAAACAATACTGTGTGGATGTTTTGGAGTCTGATAACTCTGAGGAGGACACTGGGAAAAACAATACTGTGTGGATGTTTTAGAGTCTGATAACTCTGAGGAGGACACTGGGAAAATCAATACTGTGTGGATGTTTTGGAGTCTGATAACTCTGAGGAGGACACTGGGAAAAACAATACTGTGTGGATGTTTTGGAGTCTGATAACTCTGAGGAGGACACTGGGAAAAACAATACTGTGTGGATGTTTTGGAGTCTGATAACTCTGAGGAGGACACTGGGAAAAACAATACTGTGTGGATGTTTTGGAGTCTGATAACTCTGAGGAGGACACTGGGAAAAACAATACTGTGTGGATGTTGGAGTCTGATAACTCTGAGGAGGACACTGGGAAAAACAATACTGTGTGGATGTTTTGGAGTCTGATAACTCTGAGGACACTGGGAAAAACAATACTGTGTGGATGTTTTGGAGTCTGATAACTCTGAGGAGGACACTGGGAAAAACAATACTGTGTGGATGTTTTGGAGTCTGATAACTCTGAGGAGGACACTGGGAAAAACAATACTGTGTGGATGTTTTGGAGTCTGATAACTCTGAGGACACTGGGAAAAACAATACTGTGTGGATGTTTTGGAGTCTGATAACTCTGAGGAGGACACTGGGAAAAACAATACTGTGTGGATGTTTTAGAGTCTGATAACTCTGAGGAGGACACTGGGAAAAACAATACTGTGTGGATGTTTTGGAGTCTGATAACTCTGAGGAGGACACTGGGAAAAACAATACTGTGTGGATGTTTTGGAGTCTGATAACTCTGAGGAGGACACTGGGAAAAACAATACTGTGTGGATGTTGGAGTCTGATAACTCTGAGGAGGACACTGGGAAAAACAATACTGTGTGGATGTTTTGGAGTCTGATAACTCTGAGGAGGACACTGGGAAAAACAATACTGTGTGGATGTTTTGGAGTCTGATAACTCTGAGGAGGACACTGGGAAAAACAATACTGTGTGGATGTTTTGGAGTCTGATAACTCTGAGGAGGACACTGGGAAAAACAATACTGTGTGGATGTTGGAGTCTGATAACTCTGAGGAGGACACTGGGAAAAACAATACTGTGTGGATGTTTTGGAGTCTGATAACTCTGAGGAGGACACTGGGAAAAACAATACTGTGTGGATGTTTTGGAGTCTGATAACTCTGAGGAGGACACTGGGAAAAACAATACTGTGTGGATGTTTTGGAGTCTGATAACTCTGAGGAGGACACTGGGAAAAACAATACTGTGTGGATGTTGGAGTCTGATAACTCTGAGGAGGACACTGGGAAAAACAATACTGTGTGGATGTTTTGGAGTCTGATAACTCTGAGGAGGACACTGGGAAAAACAATACCGTGTGGATGTTTTGGAGTCTGATAACTCTGAGGAGGACACTGGGAAAAACAATACTGTGTGGATGTTTTGGAGTCTGATAACTCTGAGGAGGACACTGGGAAAAACAATACTGTGTGGATGTTGGAGTCTGATAACTCTGAGGAGGACACTGGGAAAAACAATACTGTGTGGATGTTTTGGAGTCTGATAACTCTGAGGACACTGGGAAAAACAATACTGTGTGGATGTTTTGGAGTCTGATAACTCTGAGGAGGACACTGGGAAAAACAATACTGTGTGGATGTTTTGGAGTCTGATAACTCTGAGGAGGACACTGGGAAAAACAATACTGTGTGGATGTTTTGAAGTCTGATAACTCTGAGGACACTGGGAAAAACAATACTGTGTGGATGTCTTGGAGTCTGATAACTCTGAGGAGGACACTGGGAAAAACAATACTGTGTGGATGTTTTAGAGTCTGATAACTCTGAGGAGGACACTGGGAAAAACAATACTGTGTGGATGTTTTGGAGTCTGATAACTCTGAGGAGGACACTGGGAAAAACAATACTGTGTGGATGTTTTGGAGTCTGATAACTCTGAGGAGGACACTGGGAAAAACAATACTGTGTGGATGTTTTGGAGTCTGATAACTCTGAGGAGGACACTGGGAAAAACAATACTGTGTGGATGTTTTGGAGTCTGATAACTCTGAGGAGGACACTGGGAAAAACAATACTGTGTGGATGTTTTGGAGTCTGATAACTCTGAGGAGGACACTGGGAAAAACAATACTGTGTGGATGTTTTGGAGTCTGATAACTCTGAGGAGGACACTGGGAAAAACAATACTGTGTGGATGTTGGAGTCTGATAACTCTGAGGAGGACACTGGGAAAAACAATACTGTGTGGATGTTTTGGAGTCGGATAACTCTGAGGAGGACACTGGGAAAAACAATACTGTGTGGATGTTTTGGAGTCTGATAACTCTGAGGAGGACACTGGGAAAAACAATACTGTGTGGATGTTTTGGAGTCTGATAACTCTGAGGAGGACACTGGGAAAAACAATACTGTGTGGATGTTTTGGAGTCTGATAACTCTGAGGAGGACACTGGGAAAAACAATACTGTGTGGATGATGGAGTCTGATAACTCTGAGGACACTGGGAAAAACAATACTGTGTGGATGTTTTGGAGTCTGATAACTCTGAGGAGGACACTGGGAAAAACAATACTGTGTGGATGTTTTGGAGTCTGATAACTCTGAGGAGGACACTGGGAAAAACAATACTGTGTGGATGTTTTGGAGTCTGATAACTCTGAGGAGGACACTGGGAAAAACAATACTGTGTGGATGATGGAGTCTGATAACTCTGAGGACACTGGGAAAAACAATACTGTGTGGATGTTTTGGAGTCTGATAACTCTGAGGAGGACACTGGGAAAAACAATACTGTGTGGATGTTTTGGAGTCTGATAACTCTGAGGAGGACACTGGGAAAAACAATACTGTGTGGATGTTTTGGAGTCTGATAACTCTGAGGACACTGGGAAAAACAATACTGTGTGGATGTTTTGGAGTCTGATAACTCTGAGGAGGACACTGGGAAAAACAATACTGTGTGGATGTTTTAGAGTCTGATAACTCTGAGGAGGACACTGGGAAAAACAATACTGTGTGGATGTTTTGGAGTCTGATAACTCTGAGGAGGACACTGGGAAAAACAATACTGTGTGGATGTTTTGGAGTCTGATAACTCTGAGGAGGACACTGGGAAAAACAATACTGTGTGGATGTTTTGGAGTCTGATAACTCTGAGGAGGACACTGGGAAAAACAATACTGTGTGGATGTTTTGGAGTCTGATAACTCTGAGGAGGACACTGGGAAAAACAATACTGTGTGGATGTTTTGGAGTCTGATAACTCTGAGGACACTGGGAAAAACAATACTGTGTGGATGTTTTGGAGTCTGATAACTCTGAGGAGGACACTGGGAAAAACAATACTGTGTGGATGTTTTGGAGTCTGATAACTCTGAGGAGGACACTGGGAAAATCAATACTGTGTGGATGTTTTGGAGTCTGATAACTCTGAGGAGGACACTGGGAAAAACAATACTGTGTGGATGTTTTGGAGTCTGATAACTCTGAGGAGGACACTGGGAAAAACAATACTGTGTGGATGTTTTGGAGTCTGATAACTCTGAGGAGGACACTGGGAAAAACAATACTGTGTGGATGTTTTGGAGTCTGATAACTCTGAGGAGGACACTGGGAAAAACAATACTGTGTGGATGTTGGAGTCTGATAACTCTGAGGAGGACACTGGGAAAAACAATACTGTGTGGATGTTTTGGAGTCTGATAACTCTGAGGACACTGGGAAAAACAATACTGTGTGGATGTTTTGGAGTCTGATAACTCTGAGGAGGACACTGGGAAAAACAATACTGTGTGGATGTTTTGGAGTCTGATAACTCTGAGGAGGACACTGGGAAAAACAATACTGTGTGGATGTTTTGGAGTCTGATAACTCTGAGGACACTGGGAAAAACAATACTGTGTGGATGTTTTGGAGTCTGATAACTCTGAGGAGGACACTGGGAAAAACAATACTGTGTGGATGTTTTAGAGTCTGATAACTCTGAGGAGGACACTGGGAAAAACAATACTGTGTGGATGTTTTGGAGTCTGATAACTCTGAGGAGGACACTGGGAAAAACAATACTGTGTGGATGTTTTGGAGTCTGATAACTCTGAGGAGGACACTGGGAAAAACAATACTGTGTGGATGTTGGAGTCTGATAACTCTGAGGAGGACACTGGGAAAAACAATACTGTGTGGATGTTTTGGAGTCTGATAACTCTGAGGAGGACACTGGGAAAAACAATACTGTGTGGATGTTTTGGAGTCTGATAACTCTGAGGAGGACACTGGGAAAAACAATACTGTGTGGATGTTTTGGAGTCTGATAACTCTGAGGAGGACACTGGGAAAAACAATACTGTGTGGATGTTGGAGTCTGATAACTCTGAGGAGGACACTGGGAAAAACAATACTGTGTGGATGTTTTGGAGTCTGATAACTCTGAGGAGGACACTGGGAAGTCTGATAACTCTGAGAGGACACTGGGAAAAACAATACTGTGTGGATGTTTTGGAGTCTGATAACTCTGAGGAGGACACTGGGAAAAACAATACTGTGTGGATGTTTTGGAGTCTGATAACTCTGAGGAGGACACTGGGAAAAACAATACTGTGTGGATGTTGGAGTCTGATAACTCTGAGGAGGACACTGGGAAAAACAATACTGTGTGGATGTTTTGGAGTCTGATAACTCTGAGGAGGACACTGGGAAAAACAATACCGTGTGGATGTTTTGGAGTCTGATAACTCTGAGGAGGACACTGGGAAAAACAATACTGTGTGGATGTTTTGGAGTCTGATAACTCTGAGGAGGACACTGGGAAAAACAATACTGTGTGGATGTTGGAGTCTGATAACTCTGAGGAGGACACTGGGAAAAACAATACTGTGTGGATGTTTTGGAGTCTGATAACTCTGAGGACACTGGGAAAAACAATACTGTGTGGATGTTTTGGAGTCTGATAACTCTGAGGAGGACACTGGGAAAAACAATACTGTGTGGATGTTTTGGAGTCTGATAACTCTGAGGAGGACACTGGGAAAAACAATACTGTGTGGATGTTTTGAAGTCTGATAACTCTGAGGACACTGGGAAAAACAATACTGTGTGGATGTCTTGGAGTCTGATAACTCTGAGGAGGACACTGGGAAAAACAATACTGTGTGGATGTTTTAGAGTCTGATAACTCTGAGGAGGACACTGGGAAAAACAATACTGTGTGGATGTTTTGGAGTCTGATAACTCTGAGGAGGACACTGGGAAAAACAATACTGTGTGGATGTTTTGGAGTCTGATAACTCTGAGGAGGACACTGGGAAAAACAATACTGTGTGGATGTTTTGGAGTCTGATAACTCTGAGGAGGACACTGGGAAAAACAATACTGTGTGGATGTTTTGGAGTCTGATAACTCTGAGGAGGACACTGGGAAAAACAATACTGTGTGGATGTTTTGGAGTCTGATAACTCTGAGGAGGACACTGGGAAAAACAATACTGTGTGGATGTTTTGGAGTCTGATAACTCTGAGGAGGACACTGGGAAAAACAATACTGTGTGGATGTTGGAGTCTGATAACTCTGAGGAGGACACTGGGAAAAACAATACTGTGTGGATGTTTTGGAGTCGGATAACTCTGAGGAGGACACTGGGAAAAACAATACTGTGTGGATGTTTTGGAGTCTGATAACTCTGAGGAGGACACTGGGAAAAACAATACTGTGTGGATGTTTTGGAGTCTGATAACTCTGAGGAGGACACTGGGAAAAACAATACTGTGTGGATGTTTTGGAGTCTGATAACTCTGAGGAGGACACTGGGAAAAACAATACTGTGTGGATGATGGAGTCTGATAACTCTGAGGAGGACACTGGGAAAAACAATACTGTGTGGATGTTTTGGAGTCTGATAACTCTGAGGACACTGGGAAAAACAATACTGTGTGGATGTTTTGGAGTCTGATAACTCTGAGGAGGACACTGGGAAAAACAATACTGTGTGGATGTTTTGGAGTCTGATAACTCTGAGGAGGACACTGGGAAAAACAATACTGTGTGGATGTTTTGGAGTCTGATAACTCTGAGGACACTGGGAAAAACAATACTGTGTGGATGTTTTGGAGTCTGATAACTCTGAGGAGGACACTGGGAAAAACAATACTGTGTGGATGTTTTAGAGTCTGATAACTCTGAGGAGGACACTGGGAAAAACAATACTGTGTGGATGTTTTGGAGTCTGATAACTCTGAGGAGGACACTGGGAAAAACAATACTGTGTGGATGTTTTGGAGTCTGATAACTCTGAGGAGAACACTGGGAAAAACAATACTGTGTGGATGTTTTGGAGTCTGATAACTCTGAGGAGGACACTGGGAAAAACAATACTGTGTGGATGTTGGAGTCTGATAACTCTGAGGAGGACACTGGGAAAAACAATACTGTGTGGATGTTGGAGTCTGATAACTCTGAGGAGGACACTGGGAAAAACAATACTGTGTGGATGTTTTGGAGTCTGATAACTCTGAGGACACTGGGAAAAACAATACTGTGTGGATGTTTTGGAGTCTGATAACTCTGAGGAGGACACTGGGAAAAACAATACTGTGTGGATGTTTTGGAGTCTGATAACTCTGAGGAGGACACTGGGAAAAACAATACTGTGTGGATGTTTTGGAGTCTGATAACTCTGAGGACACTGGGAAAAACAATACTGTGTGGATGTTTTGGAGTCTGATAACTCTGAGGAGGACACTGGGAAAAACAATACTGTGTGGATGTTTTAGAGTCTGATAACTCTGAGGAGGACACTGGGAAAAACAATACTGTGTGGATGTTTTGGAGTCTGATAACTCTGAGGAGGACACTGGGAAAAACAATACTGTGTGGATGTTTTGGAGTCTGATAACTCTGAGGAGGACACTGGGAAAAACAATACTGTGTGGATGTTTTGGAGTCTGATAACTCTGAGGAGGACACTGGGAAAAACAATACTGTGTGGATGTTGGAGTCTGATAACTCTGAGGAGGACACTGGGAAAAACAATACTGTGTGGATGTTTTGGAGTCTGATAACTCTGAGGAGGACACTGGGAAAAACAATACTGTGTGGATGTTTTGGAGTCTGATAACTCTGAGGAGGACACTGGGAAAAACAATACTGTGTGGATGTTTTGGAGTCTGATAACTCTGAGGAGGACACTGGGAAAAACAATACTGTGTGGATGTTTTGGAGTCTGATAACTCTGAGGAGGACACTGGGAAAAACAATACTGTGTGGATGTTTTGGAGTCTGATAACTCTGAGGAGGACACTGGGAAAAACAATACTGTGTGGATGTTTTGGAGTCTGATAACTCTGAGGAGGACACTGGGAAAAACAATACTGTGTGGATGTTTTGGAGTCTGATAACTCTGAGGAGGACACTGGGAAAAACAATACTGTGTGGATGTTGGAGTCTGATAACTCTGAGGAGGACACTGGGAAAAACAATACTGTGTGGATGTTTTGGAGTCTGATAACTCTGAGGAGGACACTGGGAAAAACTATACTGTGTGGATGTGTTGGAGTCTGATAACTCTGAGGAGGACACTGGGAAAAACAATACTGTGTGGATGTTTTGGAGTCTGATAACTCTGAGGAGGACACTGGGAAAAACAATACTGTGTGGATGTTGGAGTCTGATAACTCTGAGGAGGACACTGGGAAAAACAATACTGTGTGGATGTTTTGGAGTCTGATAACTCTGAGGACACTGGGAAAAACAATACTGTGTGGATGTTTTGGAGTCTGATAACTCTGAGGAGGACACTGGGAAAAACAATACTGTGTGGATGTTTTGGAGTCTGATAACTCTGAGGAGGACACTGGGAAAAACAATACTGTGTGGATGTTTTGGAGTCTGATAACTCTGAGGACACTGGGAAAAACAATACTGTGTGGATGTTTTGGAGTCTGATAACTCTGAGGAGGACACTGGGAAAAACAATACTGTGTGGATGTTTTGGAGTCTGATAACTCTGAGGAGGACACTGGGAAAAACAATACTGTGTGGATGTTTTGGAGTCTGATAACTCTGAGGAGGACACTGGGAAAAACAATACTGTGTGGATGTTTTGGAGTCTGATAACTCTGAGGAGGACACTGGGAAAAACAATACTGTGTGGATGTTTTGGAGTCTGATAACTCTGAGGAGGACACTGGGAAAAACAATACTGTGTGGATGTTGGAGTCTGATAACTCTGAGGAGGACACTGGGAAAAACAATACTGTGTGGATGTTTTGGAGTCTGATAACTCTGAGGAGGACACTGGGAAAAACAATACTGTGTGGATGTTTTGGAGTCTGATAACTCTGAGGAGGACACTGGGAAAAACAATACTGTGTGGATGTGTTGGAGTCTGATAACTCTGAGGAGGACACTGGGAAAAACAATACTGTGTGGATGTGTTGGAGTCTGATAACTCTGAGGAGGACACTGGGAAAAACAATACTGTGTGGATGTTTTGGAGTCTGATAACTCTGAGGACACTGGGAAAAACTATCTTGGGTATTGAGTAGACTGACACTCTATTTAATTGATCCCCAATCCTTAGGTAAAGCTGTACAGTGCAATATGAACGTCAATACACACAATAGGCTGCCTGGGGAGGTGATTTCACACAGTCACAACACGACGTGTCAAATTAAAAGCTTATTTAATGCATCAAATAGTGTTATTTGACCCGTATCTTGTTTGACATGCAAAGACCTATATGGCGTTCCATAGCAATTAGGCACAAAATGCTTTGTAATGGAAAACATTTTGCAACTAAAATGAGTTTCCATTGGACAAATAAAGGTAGTCGGGGCTCTAGGATGACGGTTCAAAATGCTTTTCACATTCGCCTGTTTTCCCACCCCCCACCCCAAAAGTTCCCAGTTGTTGTAAAGAGTCCTGTGTGTTGCTGGTGAGAGAGTCAGGCGCAGGACAGCAGATACGAGTAAATAAAACGTGCTTTACTCAAAAAAGACAAATATACAAAGTAACATCTTGAGCACACACAGACGGACCGAAATTACAATAAACAATCACTCACAAAAACCATGTGGGGAACAGAGGGATAAATAATGAACAAGTGATTGTGGGATTGATAACAGGTGTGTGAAACAAAGACAAAACAAATGGAAAATGAAAAGTGGATCGGCAGTAGCTAGAAAGCCGGTGACGTCGACCGCCGAACGCTGCCCAAACAAGGAGAGGGACACCTTCGGCGGAAGTCGTGACAGTTATCTTGAACGCACTGAAGTCAGAGATTTCCAACTTGCCAGTTGTTTTGAATGGGGCAATAATTCCAACCCATACTACTAGCAATGAAAACTGATTGTCATAGCTAGCCACCAAACTTGAATCTGCAGGTAGCTAAAGCTAACTAACTAGGTTCAATGTTAAATAATATTATTACACAGATCATACATGTAACGCTAGCGAGGCAGGCAACGCAAGCTAGCTAACTGTACACTTTAACTTGCATTGAAAATTACTTTCTGACAAAATAAAAAATGTATAATATCTGAAAATGTAGCTATCTAGAATCTTAGCCGTATGAATTAACGATTCTTCCTCTGTCACGGATGCCGTGGTTTCCGTTTAGTTCCGTTTACTTCCATTTGGTTCGTAGTTACGTAGAATTCCACTATACTCAATAGAGGTGGGTGCCAATGAGTTTTGGCAGAGTGGAGCAACATGGAGTCGGTTATCAGTCGATACTTGTAAAAAATAAAAATCCATTATTTAATGCATGCCTTGCACTTGTTTGTCTTGTGTTAAGGCATTTTTATCTTTGGGTGCTAAAAGTAAAAAGTAGCGTTTTACGCAACGTCCACCGAGGGAGCCATTGTTTGTTAATGGAGAAGGAGCAGCCCAGTCATTGCACAGCAGATTAAAACTATTAAAACACACCAGCTGGTCTGGTGAAATTGGAGGGAGTGAAATTCAAATAAATAATCTAAATATTAAACATTCATGAACATACAAGTATCTTATATCATTTAAAATCTTAAATTCCTGTTAATCTAACTGCGTTGTCCGGTTTCAAATAGGCTTTACGGCGAAAGCAGACCATGTGATTGTCTGAAGACGGAGCCCCACATCAACATATTTTTCAATCAGCACAGGCTTCATAAAATCACAAATAGTGATTAAGTAAATCACTTACTTTTGAAGATCTTCCTCTGTTTGCAATCCCAAGGGTCCCAACTACAACACGAATGGACATTTTGTTCGATAAAATCCATTCTTTATCTCAGAAAAAGTCTGGTTGGTGACATCGATTTCAGTAATCCACTCGTTCAACATGCAGTTGCCCAAACAAGTCAAACAACGTTTATATTTAATTCTCAGGTACTCTAAAATGTAAATAAACTATAATATTTCATACGGAAAGTAGTATGTTCAATAGGAAAGGAAAATTAGTAAGCGCGCCCTCTCCCTCGCGCGCCGAAAGACTGATATTGTTTCCTGTGCTCTTCTCACCAAAACTCCAAATTCATGCTTGTTTAAAAAAAAAAAGAAGCCTGAAACCTTGAATAAAGACTGTTGATATCTAGTGGAATCCATAGGAATTGCAATCTAATTGAGTGTATGTCAACTTCTGACCCACTGGGAATGTGATGAAAGAAAGAAATCATTCTCTCCTATTATTCGGACGTTTCTAGATCTTAAAATAAAGTGGTGATCCTAACTGACCTAGACAGGGAATTTTTTACTTGGATTAAATGTCATGAATTGTGAAAAACTGAGTTTAAACTTCCGACTTCAACTGTATATAAGCGCACTTACGTTTCACTCTAACCCTGACTTAAACCTAAGCACAAGTGTGAATGTACACACGCATACACCTATGCACACATACACACACACACACATTCATCAACGAGCCTGTGGTTACAATGGTGTGTAGAGAAATGTGACGGATTGCAGGGATGAGAGGACAGGGGAGGAGAGGTGAGGTCACTCCTGTGGAGGAGAGGTGAGGTCACTCCTGTCCTCTCCTGACCGCCTCCTTCCTTGACTGACAGCCCCAATCTCTGCACCACACCGACACCGGGCCGACACCGGGTTGGGATGAATAATGCAATATACACATGGGCACTCCTGTGTCACACTCCATCAGTCCACCCCCCACCCGTCACCACTTCACAGATCAGTGCATCAGGGGAGTTTAAACTCTGACCCTGTTTATGGCAGATAGTAGCTTCTGCCTGCTCTGTTCCGCCTCTCTCTCTCTCTCTCTGTCTCTGAGGCAACAATGCTAAATGCCATGCATCTTGCCCCTCTCCCCGTACACACACACACACACACACACACACACACACACACACACACACACACACACACACACACACACACACACACACACACACACACACACACACACACACACACACACACACACACACACACACACACACACAGCGACACAGACACACTCAGTACCGCTCTGGCTGTGTCTGAATCATTTACACACCTAACACATGAATGTGTCCCAAATGGCACCCTATTCCTTTAATATTGTATTACGTTTGACCAGAGCCCTATGGATCCTAGTCAGAAGTCGTGCACTAAGTAGGGAATAGGGGGCCATTTGGAACATAGCCATGGACTTTCTGTCCGCTGTCAGGCATTTTATACATTTTCTATACAACTCACTCACACAATATCCTTCCTTTTTGCATGTCAGACTCTCTCTCCCTCTCTCTCTCTCTCGCTTTCTTTCTCTCGCTTTCTCTCTCTCTCTCTCTCTCTCTCTCTCTCTCTCTCTCTCTCTCTCTCTCTCTCTCTCTCTCTCTCTCTCTCTCTCTCTCTCTCTCTCTCACACACACTATCTTTATCTCTCAATTCAATTCAATGGGCTTTATCGGCATGGGAAAAATATATTTCCATTGCCAAAGCAAGTTGAATAGACAGTAAACAAAAGGGAAATAAACAATCAGAAAACAGTAAAATAATATAGACATGTCAGATGTTATATTGTTGGCTATGTACAGTGTTGTAGCAATGTGCACATAGTTGAAGTGTGAACGGGAATATAAATATAGATTGTATTTACAATGGTGTTTGTTCTTCACTGGTTGCCCTTTTCTCATGGCAACGGCCCACAAATTTTGCTGCTGTTAATTTACACTGCGGCAGATGTGGGAGTTTATCAATGTTTGATTTATTTTCAAATTCTTTGTGGGTCTGTGTGATCTGTGGGAAATATGTGTCTCTGACGTGGTCGTACATTTGGCAGGAGGTTAGGAAGTGCAGCTCAGTTTCCACCTCATTTTGTGGGCAGTGTGCACATAGCATGTCTTATCTCTCGAGAGCCAGGTCTGCCTATGATGGCCTCTCTCAATAGCAAGGCTACGCTCACTGAGTCTATACATAGTCCAGGATTTTCTTAATTTGGGGTCAGTCACAGTGGTCTGTTATTCTTAGGGCACTCTTTTCTAGGTTAATATTTCTGGAAGTGGGGACTTTGTGGTGGAATGTGTGGGCATCGCTTGCTTTTAGGTGGTTGTAGAATTGAACAGATCTTTATCTTTTCTGATAACAATCAATCAAATGTATTTATAAAGGCCTTCTTACATCAGCTGATGTCACAAAGTGTTGTACAGAACCCAGCCTAAAACCACAAAGGGCAAGCAATGCAGGTATAGAAGCACAGTGGCTAGGAAAAACTCAGTAGAGAGGCCAGAATCTAGGGATAAACCTAGAGAAGAACCAGGCTATGAGGGGTGGCCAGCCCTCTTCTGGCTGCGCCGGGTGGAGATTATAACAGAACATGGCCAAGATGTTCAAATAATCATAGATGACCAGCAGGGTCAAATAATACTGATCACAGTGGTTGTCGAGGGTGCAACAGGTCAACACCTCAGGAGAAAATGTCAGTTGGCTTTTCATAGCCGATTATTCAGAGGATCTCTACCGCTCCTGCTGTCTCCAGAAAGTTGAAAACAGCAGGTCTGGGACAAGATAGCATGTCCGGTGAACAGGTCAGAGTTCCATCGCCGCAGGCAGAACAATTGAAAATGGGGCAGCAGCACGACAAGGTGGACTGGGGACAGCAAGAAGTCATCAGGCCAGTTAGTCCTGAGGCATGGTCCTAGGGCTCAAGTCCTACAAGAGAGAAAAAGAAAGAAAGAAAGAAAGAAAGAAAGAAAGAAAGAAAGAAAGAAAGAAAGAAAGAAAGAAAGAAAGAAAGAAAGAAAGAGAGAGATTTAGAGAGAGCATAATTAAACATTATGTTTTCAAATGACATCACCAAGAGGTAAAATGTATAGTGAAAACAATAGTGGTCCTAAAACGGAGCCTTCAGGAACACCAAAATGTACAGTTGATTTGTCAGAGGACAAACCAGCCACAGAGACAAACTGACATCTTTCTGACTAATAAGATCTAAACCAAGCCAGAACTTGTCCATGTAGACCAATTTGGGTTTCTTCTGTGGCTCAGTTGGTAGAGCATGGCGCTTGTAACGCCAGGGTAGTGGGTTCGATTCCCGGAACCACCCATACGTAGAATGTATGCACACATGACTGTAAGTCGCTTTGGATAAAAGCGTCAGCTAAATGGCATATATTATTATTATTATTATAAAAGAATGTGGTGATCGATGGTATCAAAAGCAGCACTAAGGTCTAGGAGCACGAGGACAGATGCATAGCCTCGGTCTGACGCCATTAAAAGGTAATTTACCACCTTCACAAGTGCAGTCTCAGTGCTATGATGGGGTCTAAAACCAGACTGAAGCGTTTTGTATACATTGTTTGTCTTCAGGAAGGCAGCTAGTTTCTGCGCAACAGCTTTTCCAATTTTTTTTGAGAGGAATGGAAGATTCGATATTTTTATATTTTCTGGATCAAGGTTTGACTTTTTCAAGAGAGACTTTATTACTGCCACTTTTAGTGAGTTTGGTACACATCCGGTGGATAGAGAGACGTTTATTATATTCAACATAGGAGGGCCAAGCACAGGAAGCAGCTCTTTCAGTAGTTTAGTTGGAATAGGGTTCAATATTCAGCTTCAAGGTTACGAGGCCATGACTTTATTCATCACTGTGTCAAGAGAAAACACTTGAGTGTCTCCCTTGATCCTAGGTCCTGGCAGAGTTGTGTAGACTCAGGACAACTGCTTTGGAGGAATACACAGATTTAAAGAGGAGTCCGTAATTTGCTTTCTAATGATCATGATCTTTTCCTCAAAGAAGTTCATGAATTCACCACTGCTGAAGTGAAAGCCATCCTCTCTTGAGGAATGCTGCTTTATAGTTAGCTTTGTGACAATATCAAGAAAACATTTTGGATTGTTCTTATTTTCCTCAATTAAGTTGGAAAAATAGGATGATCGAGCAGCAGTGAGGGCTCTTCGATACTGCTCGGTACTGTCTTTCCAAGCTAGTCGGAAGACTTCCAGTTTGGTGTGGCGCCATTTCCTTTCCAATTTTCTGGTAGCTTGCTTCAGAGCTCGGGTATTGTCTGTATACCAGGGAGCTAGTTTCTTATGACAAATGTTTTTAGTTTTTAGGGGTTTGACTGCATCTAGGGTATTGTGCAAGGTTAAATTGAGTTCTTCAGTTAGGTAGTTAACTGATTGTTGTACTCTGATGTCCTTGGGTAGGTGAGGGAGTCTGGAAGGGCATCTAGGATTCTTTGGGTTGTCCGAGAATTTATCGCACAGCTTTTGATGATCCTTGGTTGGGGTCTGAGCAGATTATTTGTCGCGATTGCAAACGTAATAAAATGGTGGGCCGATAGTCCAGGATTATGAGGAAAAACATTAAGATCCACAAAATGTATTCCACGGGACAAAACTAGGTCCAGAGTATGACTGTGGCAGTGAGGTAGGTCCGGAGATATGTTGGACAAAACCCACTGAGTCGATGATAGCTCCGAAAGCCTTTTGGAGTGGATTTGTGGACTTTTCCATGTGAATATTAAAGTCACCAAAATGTAGAATATTATCTGCTATGACTACAAGGTCTGATAGAAATTCAGGGAACTCAATGAGGAACGCTGTATATGGCCCAGGAGGCCTGTAAACAGTAGCTATAAAAAGTGATTGAGTCGGCTGCATAGATTTCATGACTAGAAGCTCAAAAGACCGGCATGTTTAGTTTTGCCCAACCCAGGTCGAGGCACAGACAAGGTCTCAATGGGGATAGCTGAGCTGACTACACTGACTGTGCTAGTTGCAGACTCCACTAAGCTGGCAGGCTGGCTAACAGCCTGATGCCTGGCCTGCACTCTATCTCATTGTGGAGCTAGAGGAGTTATACCCCTGTCTATGTTTGTAGATAAGATGAGAGCACTCCTCCAGCTAGGATGGAGACCTCCTCATTAGGCCAGGCTTGGTCCTGTTTGTGGTTGAGTCCCAGAAAGAGGGACAATTATCTACAAATACTATCTTTTGGGAGGGGCAGAAAACAGTTTTCAACCAGCGATTGAGTTGTGAGACTCTGCTGTAGAGCTCATCACTCCCCCAAACTGGGAGGGGGAAAGAGACAATTACTCGATGCAGACACATCTTTCTAGCTGATTTATACACTGAATCTATGTTGCGCTTTGTGACCACTGACTGTTTCATCCTAACATCGTTGGTGCCGGTATAGTCCTAATTCTGCTCTACATGCATTGTTTGGGGTCTCTCTCGCTCTCTCGCTCTCTCGCTCTCTCAAAATTGATTCTCTATTCAAGGGGCTTGGCGTGGGAAACATATGGTAACATTGCCAAAGCAAGTGAAGTAGATAATAAACAAAAGTGAAATTAACAATACCGATTAACAGTAAACATTACACTCACAGAAGTTCCAAAATAATTGTTTTTCAAATGTCATATTATGTCTATATAAAGTCTATGTGCAGATGGTCTCTATCTCTCTCAGAGTGAGGTAGCTCTGTTTGTTTTACACGTAGCTCTGTTTGTCTGGATGAAATGTCAACAGCCTAGTGAACACAGAGGAAGTGGACAGATCAAAGCACAGATACTTCCTGTCACTGAGAAAGAGAGAGAGAGAGGGAGGCAGACTAAGGGTGCATTTACATGAGTAAATTATATTCTATTGAGATCTCTCTTCAAAATCACATTTGCAACTGTTCTGTTTAGCCTTGGATGGGGTGTGGCCAAAGCCAAGTGCAGCGATTTAAGCAATAAGGCTTGAGGGGTTGTGGTATATAGCCAATATACCACAGCTAAGGGCTGTTCTTAAGCACAACACTACGTGGAGTGCCTGGATACAGCCCTTAGCCGTGGTATATTGGCCATATATCACAAACTCCCGAGGTGTGTTATTGCAATTATAAAGTGGTTACCAACGTAATTAGAGCAGTACAAAAAAATGTTTTGTCATACCTGTGGTATATGGTCTGATATACCGCAGCTTTCAGCCAATCAGCTTTCAGGGCTTGAACCACCCAGTTTATAATATACCATAAATACCATAGTATATAGACAAACAAAATAAGCATAGCAATTCAATCTATACAGGAGCTTCTCCTCTAAACCTTATTTTACATAGTGTTTCACACCTGGTTAATGCAATGATTCAAAAATGTGTGGCTATTTTAAAAGGCCTTTCACTTTCAATTTGGCTATCAGAGCAAAAATGTTGTCTACAGGTATTATGGTAGTTAAGGTAAAAATGTGTTGTGTGAGAGCCGTAGTCTTTACACTGTACCAGTCAGAGGGGTATGTGGTGTAGAGAGCTGTCTGTAGTCTTTACACTTTACCAGTCAGAGGGGGTATGTGGTGTAGAGAGCTGTAGTCTTTACACTGTACCAGTCAGAGGGGTATGTGGTGTAGAGAGCCGTAGTCTTTACACTGTACCAGTCAGAGGGGTATGTGGTGTAGAGAGCTGTAGTCTTTACACTGTACCAGTCAGAGGGGTATGTGGTGTAGAGAGCTGTAGTCTTTACACTGTACCAGTCAGAGGGGTATGTGGTGTAGAGAGCCGTAGTCTTTACACTGTACCAGTCAGAGGGTATGTGGTGTAGAGAGCCGTAGTCTTTACACTGTACCAGTCAGAGGGGTATGTGGTGTAGAGAGCCGTAGTCTTTACACTGTACCAGTCAGAGGGGTATGTGGTGTAGAGAGCTGTCTGTAGTCTTTACACTTTACCAGTCAGAGGGGGTATGTGGTGTAGAGAGCTGTAGTCTTTACACTGTACCAGTCAGAGGGGTATGTGGTGTAGAGAGCCGTAGTCTTTACACTGTACCAGTCAGAGGGGTATGTGGTGTAGAGAGCTGTAGTCTTTACACTGTACCAGTCAGAGGGGTATGTGGTGTAGAGAGCTGTAGTCTTTACACTGTACCAGTCAGAGGGGTATGTGGTGTAGAGAGCCGTAGTCTTTACACTGTACCAGTCAGAGGGGTATGTGGTGTAGAGAGCTGTAGTCTTTACACTGTACCAGTCAGAGGGGTATGTGGTGTAGAGAGCTGTAGTCTTTACACTGTACCAGTCAGAGGGGTATGTGGTGTAGAGAGCCGTAGTCTTTACACTGTACCAGTCAGAGGGGTATGTGTTGTAGAGAGCCGTAGTCTTTACACTGTACCAGTCAGAGGGGGTATGTGGTGTAGAGAGCCGTAGTCTGTACACTGTACCAGTCAGAGGGGGTATGTGGTGTAGAGAGCCGTAGTCTGTACACTGTACCAGTCAGAGGGGGTATGTGGTGTAGACCTCCGGAGTTAGTGTGGGAGACATCTCTCAAAGACAGATTTGAATCTAGATCCAACTCTTTACACGACACAAGTCTCTCTCCTGGACCTAGTTTGTCTACTCAAAGTAGTGTACTGTGAAGATGCCCATATAGGGACAGAAGGGGTGAGGGAAGGGGGGTATAGAGGGAGACAGACATAGAGAGGGTGTCACGTCCTGACCATAGAGAGCCCTTATTTTCTATGGTACAGTAGGTCAGGGTGTGACTGGGGGGGTTTCTAGTTATTATTTTATATGTGGGGTTCTAGTTTAGTTTTTCTATGATGGTGTTTGGTATGATTCCCAATTAGAGGCAGCTGGCTATCGTTGTCTCTAATTGGGGATCATATTTAGGTAGCATTTTTCCACCTGTGTTTTGTGGGATATTGTTTTGAGTTAGTGCACGTAGCACCTCTGTCGTCACGGTTCGTTGTTTGTTTTGTTCTTTCTTTGTTGTTTTGTGCGTTTTCAAATAAATATTATGTGGAAACCATACCGCGCTGCAGTTTGGTCCAATAATTATTCCAGCGAACTTGACAGAATATCCCATCAAACCAGGACCAAGCAGCGTGCCCAAAGAGGGAAGGATTACTGGACACGGGAAGAAGTGATGGGGAGATGCGAAACCCTCCCTGGCAACAGACGCAAGGAGATTATGGAGGACAGCGATGACGACAGGGTTCACGGCTACAGAAAGCCCAAGGAAGACCCCAAGTTTTTTTGGGGGGTGGCACATTCCTGAAGTGCGTGTTCCCAGTCAGGTACGTCCTGTGCCTGCTCCTCACACTCTCCCTGAAGTGCGTGTTCCCAGTCAGGTACGTCCTGTGCCTGCTCCTCACACTCTCCCTGAAGTGCGTGTTCCCAGTCAGGTACGTCCTGTGCCTGCTCCTCACACTCTCCCTGAAGTGCGTGTTCCCAGTCAGGTACGTCCTGTGCCTGCTCCTCACACTCTCCCTGAAGTGCGTGTTCCCAGTCAGGTACGTCATGTGCCTGCTCCTCACACTCTCCCTGAAGTGCGTGTTCCCAGTCCGGTACGTCCTGTGCCTGCTCCCCGCACTCACCCTGAAGTGCGTGTCACCAGGCTGGGGGCACCTGTGGCGGCCCCATGCATCAGGCCTCAAGTGCGCCTTCCCAGTCCAGCGCTTCCGGCGACGGTCCCCAGTCCAGAGCTTCTGGCAACGGTCCCCAGTCCAGTGCTTCTGGCAACGGTCCCCAGTCCAGCGCTTCCGGCGACGGTCCCCAGTCCAGTGCTTCTGGCGACGGTCCCCAGTCCAGCGCTTCTGGCAACGGTCCCCAGTCCAGCGCTTCCGGCGACGTTTCACAGTCCGGAACCTCCAACGACGGTCCACAGTCCGGAACCTCCAACGACGGTCCACAGTCCGGAACCTCCAACGATGGTCCACAGTCCGGAACCTCCAACAACGGTCCACAGTCCGGAACCTCCAGAGACGGTCCACAGTCCAGAACCTCCAGAGACGGTCCACAGTCCGGAACCTCCAGAGACGGTCCACAGTCCGGAACCTCCAGAGACGGTCCACAGTCCGGAACCTCCAGAGACGGTCCACAGTCCGGAACCTCCAGAGACGGTCCACAGTCCGGAACCTCCAGAGACGGTCCACAGTCCGGAACCTCCAGAGACGGTCCACAGTCCGGAACCTCCTGAGACGGTCAACGGCCAATGGTCCTCCAGCTCCATGGCCGGAGCCTGTCTTTCCTTAATGACAAAGGAAAGACAGGTTTTTTGAAATATTTGCAAATTTGTAAAAAAATAAATATATATATATCCTATTTACATAAGACCCTTTACTCAGCTTATCAAGGACAACAACCACCTGAGCCACTGTCTTATCATCCAGAAGACGGGGTCATTACAGGTGCATCAAAGCTGGGGCCGAGAGACTGAAAAATAGCTTCTATCTCAAGGCCATCAGACTGTTTAATAGCCATCACTAGGCGGCTTCCACCCGGTTACGTAACCCTGCACCTTAGAGGCTGCTGCCTTATATACATTGACTTGAATCACTGTCCATTTTAATAATGAAACACTAGTCACTTTAATAATGAAACACTAGTCACTTTAATAATGAAACACTAGCCACTTTAATAATGAAACACTAGTCACTTTAATAATGAAACACTAGTCACTTTAATAATGAAACTCTAGTCACTTTAATAATGAAACACTAGTCACTTTAATAATGAAACTCTAGTCACTTTAATAATGAAACTCTAGTCACTTTAATAATGAAACTCTAGTCACTTTAATAATTAAACTCTAGTCACTTTAATAATGAAACTCTAGTCACTTTAATAATGGAACTCTAGTCACTTTAATAATGAAACTCTAGTCACTTTAATAATGAAACACTAGTCACTTTAATAATGAAACACTAGTCACTTTAATAATGAAACACTAGTCACTTTAATAATGAAACTCTAGTCACTTTAATAATGAAACACTAGTCACTTTAATAATGAAACTCTAGTCACTTTAATAATGAAACTCTAGTCACTTTAATAATGAAACACTAGTCACTTTAATAATGAAACTCTAGTCACTTTAATAATGAAACACTAGTCACTTTAATAATGAAACTCTAGTCACTTTAATAATGAAACTCTAGTCACTTTAATAATGAAACTCTAGTCACTTTAATAATGAAACACTAGTCACTTTAATAATGAAACTCTAGTCACTTTAATAATGAAACTCTAGTCACTTTAATAATGAAACTCTAGTCACTTTAATAATGAAACACTAGTCACTTTAATAATGAAACTCTAGTCACTTTAATAATGAAACTCTAGTCACTTTAATAATGAAACACTAGTCACTTTAATAATGAAACACTAGTCACTTTAATAATGAAACTCTAGTCACTTTAATAATGAAACTCTAGTCACTTTAATAATGAAACTCTAGTCACTTTAATAATGAAACACTAGTCACTTTAATAATGAAACTCTAGTCACTTTAATAATGAAACTCTAGTCACTTTAATAATGAAACACTAGTCACTTTAATAATGAAACACTAGTCACTTTAATAATGAAACTCTAGTCACTTTAATAATGAAACTCTAGTCACTTTAATAATGAAACACTAGTCACTTTAATAATGAAACACTAGTCACTTTAATAATGAAACTCTAGTCACTTTAATAATGAAACACTAGTCACTTTAATAATGAAATACTAGTCACTTTAATAATGAAACACTAGTCACTTTAATAATGAAACACTAGTCACTTTAATAATGAAACACTAGTCACTTTAATAATGAAACACTAGTCACTTTAATAATGAAACTCTAGTCACTTTAATAATGAAACACTAGTCACTTTAATAATGAAACACTAGTCACTTTAATAATGAAACACTAGTCACTTTAATAATGAAACACTAGTCACTTTAATAATGAAACACTAGTCACTTTAATAATGAAACTCTAGTCACTTTAATAATGTTTACATAGTGCTTTGCTCATCTCATATGTATATACTGTATTCTATTCTACTGTATTTTAGTCTATGCCACTCCAACATTGCTCATCCTAATATTTATATATTCCTTAATTCCAGTATTTTGCTTGTATGTTGTGTGTATTCTTGTGAATTGTTAGATATTTCCTCACTGTCGGAGCTAGAAACACGTAGGATATTTAAAGAACTGGTTTAGAATAATAATGGCCTACAATAATAACAATGATATACAACAATAATAATGATATAACAAATGATTCTAAAAAAAATGTTTGTTGTTGTTTCTAACGAGTTCCAAAATGACATCCTACCTGAATAGCGAGTTGCACAGAAGCCCAGCCAGAGTTCTTCTCATCACTACCATATTAAAATGGGTCCACATGGAGGACATTCCCCTTGTAGGCTCTTCAATATAGTCATATGCTCTAACTCTCGTTTTACTTCAATGAAAAGGGTCTTCATCTTCCCAATCAAAAATAGCCTAAAGGCTCGTCTCACTCTCTCCTCAGTACCTAAGGCAACGATAGCCTAAAGGCTCGTCTCACTCTCTCCTCAGCACCTAAGGCAACGAGCGCAGTGGGAGAATGTTTGTGAAGAGTGAAACCAGGATGTATGATATGGAGCCCAGACAATTTTGCTACAATGTTATTCATCTGCCTTTAATTAATTGTATCCTCCAAAAGCCAGCAATTACCTGCTAATGGATGCCCCCCCCACCACACACACACACACACACACACACACACACACACACACACACACACACACACACACACACACACACACACACACACACACACACACACACACACACACACACACACACACACACACACACACACAAACTCAGGGGCCTGTGTATCTGAAAGCTGAAGCTGTATCTTTTTGATTTCCGTTGGTTCTGTCATCACATTACTCTGTCAATTAGCCAATCACACGGTGGGGTTAGAGAGGCTAATAGAATAAAAGAACCCAAGCACCTTGCTTCTCTCCTCCTCCTCCTCCTCTCCCGGGGAATTGCTCTCCTTTATCTCTATCAGTTGAATTAAACCCAGACGACAGTCTGTCTTACTACTGTTACAATCAGGCCTGTAGACAGAGGCTTTAGTATGAATTATTAGGGTTGGGAGGAGAGAGGGAGAGTAGTATCACATCTAGGAGTAAGGTGAGGAAGGAGGGGAGGACGAGGAGGAAAAAGAGATGGATACGTAAAATAGAAGAGATAAGATAGGAAGACAGGAAGTACTGTAGATGAGAGATGAGATGAGTGATGACTCCCGAGCAAGCCTAATCACCGAATTCAGAACCCAGAACATTGTGTGTGCTAGCAAACCAGATAAACTCAATTTACTTATGGGTTGGAAACAGCTCAATCTGAATACACACACACGCACACACATATAGACTGCTCATACCTTGTGCAAGGGGTCAGTCCTCCTATTGCAGCTGCCCACGGGCTCATCAAAGGGAAACACAAGGGACGATAGATATTTAACCAGGGAATATTTGTACACAATCATGGATGGAATTATTGTGTGTGGTCTCTTTGTCAGTCATAGTTTAGTGAGAGGGAACCTTCATTGACTTCCAGCTTGTTCAGTATGGGTGTTTAGGTGAGACATGGTCAATATAGTACACACACACCAGATGTCGTAGCTGTACATGTCCTTTTCAGGATAGCCGTGGAGGATCCAGTGGGCCAGCTCCCTGCCACAGCCTCCTCTCAGCACCATACCTGTAACACACACACACACAAGGCTCTGAGGGGAGGCCCTCCGTCTGTCACTAATGTAACGTACAGGACAATGATGTCACATCAAGTACATCATAACAATTTTACATCACAAGGCAAGTTGACAGGGGAGGAAAGGAGATTAGAATAGGGGAAGAAACAGGAAGAGGAGGAGGGGGAGGAGGAAGAGGAGGAGGAAGAGGAGGAGGGGGAGGAGGAAAAGGAGGGGGAGAAGGGGGGGAGGAGGATGAGTGGGAAGAGGTTGAAGCAGGGGAGGAGTTTGAGTAGGAGGAGGAGGAGGGGGAGGAGGTTGAGGAGGAGGAGTGGGAGGGGGACGGAGGAGGAGGTTGAGGAGGAGGAGGGGGAGGAGGAGGAAGAGGAAGAGAGGGAGGAGGAGGAGGAGGAGGAGGAGGAGGGGGAGGGGGAAGAGGAGGAGAGGGAGGAGGAGGAGGGGGAGGAGGTTGAGGAGGAGGAAGAGGAGGAAGAGGAGGCGAGGGAGGAGGAGGGGGAAGAGGAGGAAGAGGGAGGAGGAGGGGGAGGGGGAAGAGGAGGAAGAGGAGGAGAGGGAGGAGGAGGAGGGGGAGGGGAGGTTGAGGAGGAGGAGGAAGAGGAGGAGAGGGAGGAGGAGGAAGAAGAGGAGGAGAGGGAGGGGGGAGGGGGAGGAGGTTGAGGAGGAGAGGGAGGAGGAGGGAGGAGGAGGGGGAGGGGGAGGAGGGGGAGGAGGTTGAGGAGGAGGGGAGGGGGAATAGGAGGAGGAGGAGGAGGAGGAGGAGGAGGGAGGGGGAAGAGGAGGAGGGGGAGGAGGGGGAGGGGAAGAGGAGGAGGGGGAGGAAGTTGAGGGGGAGGAGGAGGAGGAAAATAAGAGAGAGAAAGAAAGACTGACAGAGTGACAAAGCGAGAGAGAGAGAGACAAAGAGTGAGAGAGAGAAAGAGTGAGAGAGAAAGAGAGAGATACAAAGAGAGAGAGAGAGAGAGAGAGAAAGAGGAACATAGAGAGAGAGATAAAGAGAGAGAGAGAGAGAGAGAGACAAACAGAGCGAGAAAGAAACAGAGAGAACGAGTGAGAAGAGAGAGAGATTGTGTGTATGTGCAGCACAGCGGTCTAGCTGGCTGGTCTGGCTAGCGGTGTCTCTAAAGGACATTTTGCTCATTAGCAGACAGATAAGACAGACAGACACTCAGAGGGACACTCATTAAAATGGGCCCAGCAACACAGCGTTGCTAATTAACTACAAGGGTGTCCCACCATCATCCAGATCCAAACCGGGCCAGAGGAGAGAGGGGTTGGGGGTGGAGGATACTGGAAAGTTCTCTCGTATGTCTCTGGACAATCCAGACCTATGGAACAGCAAAGTAACAGTATCTGGGTAGGTTAGTGGTTAGAAAGGGAGCATGGTTGGGTGGGTGGGTGGAAGGGTGGGTGGAAAGGTGGGTGGCAGGGTGGGAGGGTGGGTGGCAGGGTGGGTGGCAGGGTGGAAGGGTGGGTGGAAGGGTGGAAGGGTGGGTGGAAGGGTGGGTGGCAGGGTGGGAGGGTGGGTGGCAGGGTGGAAGGGTGAAAGGGTGGGTGGGAGGGTGGGTGGGAGGGTGGGTGGCAGGGTGGGTGGGAGGCTGTTCTCTGTTCTCCTTTTAAAGGAGCGCCTTAATCACTGGCAGTATTTCTGTAAATGTCAGAGGAGATGAGGGGAGAGGGAGGGAGGGAGGGAGGGAGATGGGGGGGATGAGAGAGTACACAGAGAGAAGAGAAAGAGAGTCCCATCCACCAAACTACCAGGTGTGAAACAGGGAAGAGACTCAGGAGGTATGCTAATTTGGTATAGAGCAGACCAAACCCACTCTATTAAATTAGACAAAACAGGAACATTTTACATCTGGCTTGAAATGAGTTAGGAAATGATCTCAAGAGAGAAGAATGTCCTCATGTGTGCTACCTATATCCCCCCAATAGAATCCCCATACTTTAACAGCTTCTCCATCCAAGAGGGGGAGATCAACCATTTCCAGGCAGAGGGACATGTACTTGTCTGTGGTGACCTACTTAAATGCCAAAACTGGACAAGAACCTGACACTCTCAGCACACAGGGGGACAAACACCTACCTGATAGTGACAGCATTCCCTCCCAAATATACCCACTAGACACAACTATGACAAAACCAACCAAAATGGGTCATAACTCCTGCAGCTCTGTCACATGCTGGGTCTGTACATATTCAATGGTAGGCTTCGAGGAGACTCCTATGATAGGTACACCTATAGATCATCTCTTGGCAGTACTGTAGATTACTTTATCACTGACCTCAACTCATTGTTTCTCAGAGCGTTCACAGTCAGCCCAATAACATTCCCATCAGATCACAGCAATATCACAGTCTACCTGAACAGAGCAATACTCAATAATGAGGCATCAAAGCCAAAGGAACTGCACCATATTAGGAAATGCTATAGATGGAAGGAAAGTGGTGTAGAAACCTACCAAAAAATGATTAGGCAACAACAAATTCAATCCCTTTTAGACAACTTCCTGGACAAAACATTTCACTGTAATAGTGAAGGTGTAAACTTGGAAGTAGAAAACTAACACAGTATATTTGACCTTGCAGCTTCCCTATCAAATCTAATCATTTCAAGCAGACAACCTAAGAAAATGAACAGCAATGACAGACAAATGGTTTGATGAAGAATGCAAAATCCTAAGAAAGAAATTGAGAAACCTTTCCAACCAAAAACATAGAGACCCAGAAAACCTGAGTCTACGCCTTCACTGTGGTGAACCACTAAATACAGAAATACACTATGGAAAAATAAGGAACAGCACGTCAGAAATCAGCTCAAACACTAATACAGAAATACACTATGAAAAATGAAGGAACAGCATGTCAGAAATCAGCTCAATGTAATTGAAGAATCCATAGCCTCTAACCACTTCTGGGAAAATTGGAAAACACTAAACAAACAACAAAACAAAGAATGATCTATCCAAATTGGAGATGTATGGGTAAACCACTTCCCCAATCGTTTTGGCTCTATAACATAAGAACAAAGAGCATATATAGAGAAGAGCATATATACATCAACAAAACATATATATGATCAATTAGAAATCTTAGAATCAGCTATTAAAGACTACCAGAGCCAACTGGATTCTCTAATTACATTGAATGAACTACAGGACAAAATACACCCCTCCAACCCAAAACGACCTGTGGTGTTGATGGTATACTACATGAAATTATTAAATATACAGACCACAATTCCAATTGGCTATACTAAAACTCTTTAACATCATCCTCAGCTCTGGCATATTTGGAACCTGGTCACCCCAATCCACAAAAATGGAGACAAATTTGACCCCAATAACTGCGTGTTTGGGTCTGGGAGGAGGGGAGTGTTTGGGTCTGGGAGGAGGGGAGTGTTTGGGTCTGGGAGGAGGGGAGTGTTTGGGTCTGGGAGGAGGGGAGTGTTTGGGTCTGGGAGGAGGGGAGTGTTTGGGTCTGGGAGGAGGGGAGTGTTTGGGTCTGGGAGGAGGGGAGTGTTTGGGTCTGGGAGGAGGGGAGTGTTTGGGTCTGGGAGGAGGGGAGTGTTTGGGTCTGGGAGGAGGGGAGTGTTTGGGTCTGGGAGGAGGGGAGTGTTTGGGTCTGGGAGGAGGGGAGTGTTTGGGTCTGGGAGGAGGGGAGTGTTTGGGTCTGGGAGGAGGGGAGTGTTTGGGTCTGGGAGGAGGGGAGTGTTTGGGTCTGGGAGGAGGGGAGTGTTTGGGTCTGGGAGGAGGGGAGTGTTTGGGTCTGGGAGGAGGGGAGTGTTTGGGTCTGGGAGGAGGGGAGTGTTTGGGTCTGGGAGGAGGGGAGTGTTTGGGTCTGGGAGGAGGGGAGTGTTTGGGTCTGGGAGGAGGGGAGTGTTTGGATCTGGGAGGAGGGGAGTGTTTGGGTCTGGGAGGAGGGGAGTGTTTGGGTCTGGGAGGAGGGGAGTGTTTGGGTCTGGGAGGAGGGGAGTGTTTGGGTCTGGGAGGAGGGGAGTGTTTGGGTCTGGGAGGAGGGGAGTGTTTGGGTCTGGGAGGAGGGGGAGTGTTTGGGTCTGGGAGGAGGGGAGTGTTTGGGTCTGGGAGGAGGGGAGTGTTTGGGTCTGGGAGGAGGGAGTGTTTGGGTCTGGGAGGAGGGGAGTGTTTGGGTCTGGGAGGAGGGGAGTGTTTGGGTCTGGGAGGAGGGGAGTGTTTGGGTCTGGGAGGAGGGGAGTGTTTGGGTCTGGGAGGAGGGGAGTGTTTGGGTCTGGGAGGAGGGGAGTGTTTGGGTCTGGGAGGAGGGGAGTGTTTGGGTCTGGGAGTGTTTGGGTCTGGGAGGAGGGGAGTGTTTGGGTCTGGGAGGAGGGGAGTGTTTGGGTCTGGGAGGAGGGGAGTGTTTGGGTCTGGGAGGAGGGGAGTGTTTGGGTCTGGGAGGAGGGGAGTGTTTGGGTCTGGGAGGAGGGAGTGTTTGGGTCTGGGAGGAGGGGAGTGTTTGGGTCTGGGAGGAGGGGAGTGTTTGGGTCTGGGAGGAGGGGAGTGTTTGGGTCTGGGAGGAGGGGAGTGTTTGGGTCTGGGAGGAGGGGAGTGTTTGGGTCTGGGAGGAGGGGAGTGTTTGGGTCTGGGAGGAGGGGAGTGTTTGGGTCTGGGAGGAGGGGAGTGTTTGGGTCGTGTTGACGCATACGGGATACGCTTCAACAGCAACCTTAGGAAAATCCTCTGAATTATCATTAACATCAGACTTGTACATTTCCTCAGTGAAAACAATGTACTGAGCAAATGTCAAATTTTTACCAAATTACTGTACGACAGACCATGTATTCACCCTGCACACCACTAATTGACAACTAAATAAAACAAAACAAAGACAAAGTCTTATCATTCTTTGTTGACACATATTTCTTTCCACAGGGTCGTGGGGTGAGACAGGGATGCAGATTAAGCCCCACCCTCTTCAACATATATATCAACGAATTGGCGCGGGCACTAGAATAGTCTGCAGCACCCGGACTCACCCTACTAGAAACTGAAGTCAAATGTCTACTGTTTGCTGAGGATCTGGTGCTTCTGTCACCAGTCAAGGAGGGCCTACAGCAGCACCTAGATCTTCTGCACAGATTCTGTCAGACCTGGGCCCTGACAGTAAATCTCAGTAAGACCAAAATAATGGTGTTCCAAAAAGGTCAAATTGCCAGAAACACAAATACAAATTCCGTCTAGACACCATTGCCCTAGAGCACACAAAAAACTAAACGTACATCGGCCTAAACATCAGCGCCACAGGTAACTTCCACAAAGCTTTGCACAATCTGGAAGACAAGGTAAGAAAGGCCTTCTATGCCATCAAAATGAACATAAAAGTTGACATACCAATTAGGATCTGGGAAAAAAAATACTTGAATCAGCTATAGAACCTCAAGAGAGAAGATAGAACCTATATGGTTGGGAGGTCTGGAGACCGCTCATCAACTCATAAAATTGGGGGAAAACACCAAATTGAGACTCTGCATGCAGAATTCAGCAAAAATATTATCCTTGTACAAAGTAAAACACCAAATAATGCATGCAGAGCAGAATTAGGCCGATTCCCGGTATTTATCAAAATCCAAAAAAGACCCGTAAATTTGAGAATCACCTAAAAGGAAGCGATTCCCAAACCTTCCATATCAAAGCCATCACCTACAGAGAGATGGATCTAGAGAAGTATCCCCTAAGCAAGCTGGGCCTGAGGCCCTATTCACAATCACAAACACACCCCACAGAGCCCAAGGACAGCAACACAATTAGACCCAACCAAATCATGAGAAAACTAAAAGATAATTACTTGACACATTGGAAAGAATTAACAAAAAAACAGAGCAAACTAGAATGCTATTTGGCCCTAAACAGAGAATACACAGTGGCAGAATACCTGACCACTGTGACTGAACCAAAATTAAGGAAAATGTTTGATTAAGTACAGATTCAGTGAGCAGAGCCTTGCTATTGAGAGGGGCCATCATAGACAGACCTTGCTCTCAAGAGAATACAGGCTATGTGCACACTGCCCACAAAATGAGGTGAAAACTGAGCTGCACTTCCTAACCCCATATTAAAGACACATATTTCCCCCAGATTACACAGACACTCAAAGAATTAGAAAACAAATCCAATTTTGATAAACTCCCATATCTATTGGGTGAAATACTAGTGTCGAGCATCAAGATCTCTCCCCATCCCTCTATCCCTCCACCCTCGCCCCATCTCTCTATCCCTCCTTCATCTCGTCATCCCTCCATCCCTCCACCCTCTCCCCATACCTCCTTCATCACCCTGTCCCTCTATCCCTCCACCCTCATTTCTCTATCCCTCTATCCCTCCTTCATCTCTCCATCCCTCTATCCCTCCGCCCTCTCCCCATCTCTCCTTCATCCCTCCATCCCTCCATCCCTCCACCCTCTCCCCATCTCCACATCTCTCTATCCCTCCTTCATCTCTCCATCCCTCTATCCCTTCGCCCTCTCCCCATCTCTCTATCCCTCTATCCCTCCTTCATCTCTCCATCCCTCTATCCCTTTGCCCTCTCCCCATCTCTCTATCCCTCTATCCCTCCTTCATCTCTCCATCCCTCTATCCCTTTGCCCTCTCCCCATCTCTCTATCCCTCTATCCCTCCTTCATCTCTCCATCCCTCCATCCCTCCAACTTCTCGCCATCCCTCCTTCATCCCTCCTTTATCCCTCCACCCTCTCCCCATCTCTCTATATTTCTCCTTCATCTCTCCCTCCCTCCATCCCTCCGCCCTCTCCCCATCTCTCTATCCCTCCTTCATCTCTCCATCCCTCCATCCCTCCATCCCTCCGCCCTCTCCCCATCCCTCCTTCATCTCTCTATCCCTCCATCCCTCCGCCCTCTCCCCATCTCTCTATCCCTCCTTCATCTCTCCATCCCTCCATCCCTCCGCCCTCCCCCATCTCTCTATCCCTCCTTCATCTCTCCATCTCTCTATCCCTCCATCCCTCCGCCCTCTCCCCATCTCTCTATCCCTCCTTCATCCCTCCATCCCTCCGCCCTCTCCCCATATCTCCTTCATCTCTCTATCCCTCCATCCCTCCGCTCTCTCCCCATCCCTCCTTCATCTCTCCATCCCTCCGCCCTCTCCCCATATCTCCTTCATCTCTCTATCCCTCCATCCCTCCGCCCTCTCCCCATCTCTCTATCCCTCCATCCCTCTGCCCTCTCCCCATCTCTCTATCCCTCCTTCATCTCTCCATCCCTGTATCCCCCATCCCCCCGTCGCTGCACTCAGGCAGGCCCAGCCCTGAGCGACAGCAGTGGAAGACGAGTGAAGTGATGAGAGATGAGATGAGAGGAGAGGAGGCGCCAGAAGGGAAGGAAGACACTGGCCGTGCTGCCGCATATTGATGCGCTCCTCGAGACCATCTCACAAACATAGGCTACACACACGATGTAACACATACGTCAAACACCCACACAACACACACACGTCTCACATACACACTTACACACTTGCACACACTTACACACTTGCACACACACATACACACAAACACACACACACACACACACACACACACACACACACACACACACACACACACACACACACACACACACACACACACACACACACACACACACACACACACACACACACACACACACACACACACACACACACACACAAGGCAGTATATAAAGTCATACACTCAGAGACAGACAAAGCGAGAGATTCCGAGACATCCCTTGAAGGCAAACCCTCACCTGGAAAACCTTCCCCCAGATGGGTGTTTGTGGAGTGACAGAGGGTCAGTATGGGATGAAGTAGACTTTTAAACTGCTCAGTCGTTTACAATGACTCTCAACTTTATCTTCCTCCCTTTCCTTTCCTTTCTCTGCAGTGATCTGATAGACATAGACAGGCCGACAGGGGAACGCCAAATGTCCTGTCACAACGCCTTGCCATTACACGTCAGTGGAGATGGAGGAGAGGTGGGGTGGAACTATAGACCCACACTCTCATCTGTCTCATCTATTAAAACAGAAAAGTCTTCTATCACTCCCTCTGGTTGGGTTGTCATGTTAAATCAACTCCACTTTTCTCAAGGCTAAACAGAACAGAGGTGGAACAGTACATTGACCCTGGTGGCCAGGGATTGACATCATGATGGACAAAGCACTTCCCACTGATTAATGAGCAGCACGCAAAGTAGTCCTCCTCATTAGCTAGCTGTCCTGTCGTTACCACGGCAATGTGCCCTCAGGGCCGACAGCAGTGAGATGTCAGCAGGTTTGGGGGGAGGAAAGGTGACACTGAAAGTGGGGGTGGAGGGCTGTTAAAGTGCTGCCCTGCCATGGGGGCTTGGGGACAGAGAGACACAGCCACAGCTATTGGGGAGAGGATAGAGCGGAGAAGAGAGGGGGTATTGGGGGAAAGTGACACAGAGAAGAGAGGGGCAGTGGGGGTAAGGTGACACAGAGAACAGAGGGAGTATAGGGGGGAAGGTAGTGTTGTGGGTGAAGGAGTGACCAAGCCTTGGGGACAGGGACATCAGTCTAGGTAATCACAACACTAAAGGACAGGACAGAGTTCTAGAATCACACCACGGTTGTCTGCTACAGCTGGGGTTCATTCTGCATTTCACCACTCTCTCTCTATTTCTCCCTCTCTCTTTCACACCACTCTCTCTCTCTTTCTCCCTCTCTCTTTCACACCACTCTCTCTCTCTTTCTCCCTCTCTCTCTTTCTCCCCCTCTCTTTCACACCACTCTCTCTCTCTTTCTCCCCCTCTCTTTCACACCACTCTCTCTCTCTTTCTCCCTCTCTCTTTCACACCACTCTCTCTCTCTTTCTCCCTCTCTCTTTCACACCACTCTCTCTCTCTTTCTCCCTTTCTCTTTCACACTTCTCTCTCTCTGTTTCTCCCTCTCTCTTTCAAACCACTCTCTCTCGTTCTCCCTCTCTCTTTCACCCCACTCTCTCTCTCTCGCTTTCTCCTCCTCTCTTTCACACAACTCTCTCTCTTTCTACCTCTTTCACACAACTCTCTCTCTTTCTCCCCCTCTCTTTCGCACAACTCTCTCTCTTTCTCCCCCTCTCTTTCACACCACTCTCTCTCTCGTTCTCCCTCTTTCTCCCCTCTCTTTCACACCACTCTCTCTCTCTTTCTCCCTCTTTCACACCACTCTCTCTCTCTTTCACACCACTCTCTCTTTCACACCACTCTCTCTTTCACACCACTCTCTCTTTCACACCACTCTCTCTTTCACACCACTCTGTCTTTCACACCACTCCCTCATTCTCCCTCTCTCTTTCACACCACTCTCTCTCTTTCTCCCCCTCTCTTTCACACCACTCTCTCTCCCTTTCTCCCTCTTTCACACCACTCTCTCTTTCTTTCTCCCCCTCTCTTTCACACCAATCTCTCTCTCTTTCTCCCTTTCTCTTTCAAACCACTCTCTGTCTTTCTCCCTCTCTCTTTCACACCACTCTCTCTCCCTTTCTCCCTCTTTCACACCACTCTCTCTTTCTCCCCCTCTCTTTCACACCACTCTCTCTCTCTTTCTCCCTTTCTCTTTCAAACCACTCTCTGTCTTTCTCCCCCTCTCTTTCACACCACTCTCTCTCCCTTTCTCCCTCTTTCACACCACTCTCTCTCTCTTTCTCCCTCTTTCACACCACTCTCTCTTTCTCCCTCTTTCACACCACTCTCTCTCTTTCTCCCTCTCTATTTCACACCTCTCTCTCTCTCTCTCTCTCGTTCTCCTCTCTCTTTCACACCACTCTCTCTCTTTCTCCCTCTCTTTCACAACACCCTCTCTCTTTCTCACTCTCTCTTTCACACCACTTTCTCCCTCTCTCTCTCTCTCTCCCTCTCTTTCACAACACTCTCTATCTCTCCCTCTCTCTTTCACAACACTCTCTATCTCTCTCTCTCTCTTTCACATCACTCTCTTTCACACCACTCTCTCTCTTTCACATCACTCTCTTTCACACCACTCTCTCTCTTTCACACCACTCTCTCTATCTCTCTCTCTCTCTTTCACACCACTCTCTCGCTTTCTCCCTCTCTCTTTCACACCACTCTATCTCTTTCTCCCTCTCTCTTTCACACAACTCTCTCTCTTTCACACCACTCTCTCTCTTTCACACCACTCTCTCTCTTTCACACCACTCTCTCTCTCTCTCTCTCTCTCTCTCTCTCTTTCACACCACTTTCTCTCTTTTTCTCCCTCTCTCTTTCACACCACTCTCTCTTTTTCTCCCTCTCTCTTTCACACCACTCTCTCTCTTTCTCCCTCTCTCTTTCACACCACTCTCTCTCTCTTTCTCCCTCTCTCTTTCACACCACTCTCTCTCTCTTTCTCCCTCTCTCTTTCTCCCTCTCTCTTTCACAACACTCTCTCTCTCTTTCTCCCTCTCTCTTTCACACCACTCTCTCTCTCTTTCACACCACTCTCTCTTTCTCCCTCTCTCTTTCACACCACTCTCCCTCTTTCTCCCTCTCTCTTTCACACTACTCTCTCTCTTTCTCCCTCTCTCTTTCCCACCACTCTCTTTCTCTTTCTCCCCCTCTCTTTCACACCACTCTCTCTCTCTTTCTCCCTCTCTCTTTCACACCACTCTCTCTGTTTCACACCACTCTCTCTATCTCTCTCCCTCTCTCTTTCACACCACTCTCTTTCTCCCTCTCTCCTTTTCTATTACCCTTTAAAGACAGACTTTTAATCAGGCAATGTTTTTTAGAACCCAATTCCTACGGTCCTATTTTTACTCCATTCTTGCCAGGATAGCTACATTACAGCACGCTAAACGTTTCTGATCAGTGATAGATGAACACTTGATGTAGGCTATCATTGAACACTTGATGTAGGCTACATTACAGCACGCTAAACGTTTCTGATCAGTGATAGATGAACACTTGATGTAGGCTACATTACAGCACGCTAAACGTTTCTGATCAGTGATAGATAGATGAACACGTTTCTGATGATAGGCTACATTACAGCACGCTAAACGTTTCTGATCAGTGATAGATGAACATCAGTGATAGATTGATGTAGGCTACATTACAGCACGCTAAACGTTTCTGATCAGTGATAGATGAACACTTGATGTAGGCTACATTACAGCACGCTAAACGTTTCTGATCAGTGATAGATGAACACTTGATGTAGGCTACATTACAGCACGCTAAACGTTTCTGATCAGTGATAGATGAACACTAGATGATGTAGGCTACATTACAGCACGCTAAACGTT